>NW_006789251.1:1496116-1530991 GCF_000442215.2 Lipotes vexillifer
AGCAGAGGTGGCTCAAGGATGAAAGAGGAGGATGAGGGAACAGACGCCCAGTGTCCCTGCTCTACTTCAGAAAGACTACCACTCTTTCTGTCACTCTCATTTATTTCATATATTTGAGGTTTTGTATAAGATTTCATCTGATAAATGATCGCCGTTGCCTAAAAAACCGTTTGAAACACAGTTTTGTAAGCTTTATATTTGGTTTATTCAGGGACACTGTGATTTATAAATAAGCTTTTTTGTTTATTTAATTATCACTAAAGAGTTGGCTGCTCTTAACAATCACAATGTATTTCATTCTATCTCTTGGAATGTTTTTCCTCCTTGATTGCATCACAGGTTTCTCCTGCCACCTGGTGGCCACACATGTCTATTGCAGGGGCAATTTTTTTAATTTAGCTGGTATCTGCTGAAGTTGCAAATACAACTCACAAAGCAATGAAGATTCGTAGAGGGCTTTTTTAACACCTAGTTACAGGTTACAAGACAATTCTATTGTTCCTTAGGTTCCTTAGGCTCCTGGAACTCTGGAGCTGGATGGGCTTATGATAATTATTTGTCTTCCATTTCAGATGTAATCTCTGTGAGGACTCAATAAATATTTATTAAGCCTTTTATTAAATGATTTCTTAAATTAATTAATAAACAAATGGATGTGCAATGCTAACAAATGCACACACTTCTCACTGTATTCCCTGCCACCATCTCTATCATCTGGATTTTTGTGATAATTCTTAACTGTTCTCCTTATATCCGCCTCCTCTTCCATCTTTCCTCCTTTTAAAACTTAAGACATAGTATTTATCACTCCTCTGCTCAGAGTTCTCTGGAGTAAAGCCAGAGCTTTATAATGGTTTACAAACTCATGTATGGTCAGGGCCTCTGATCTCATGCACCACGCTTTGCCTCCATCACTCCACTCCAGCCACACTGGCCTCCTTGGTGTCCTGCAAACAAGCCCTAGCTCCAACTCTTCTGGGACTTTGCCCCAGACACCTGCCTGTCTCACCCCCTCACAGCCTTCCACTCTTTGCTCCCATGACATTTTCTCATGGAGGGTTTCCCTGACCACCATATTTAAAATTTTCAACATGGAATTCCCTATCTCCCTCTCCAGCTTTACAATAGATAATGTAATTTACATATTGTATTTACTTTCTATGTCTTCTAATAAGCTCCATGAGGAGGGGTTTTTGGTCCATTTCATCCATTGCTTTATCCCCAGCAGTCAGCACTCAATATTTGCGGAATGAAATCCCTGGTTCCCAAGTAGTTCGATTCCAGCGTGATATCTCATTCAAGTAAGATAATACAGCAGCCAAAAATAATTTGAACCTTTTACTGTGGTCTTAAAAAACTCTAAAGAAGATTGCAGTTGTAATCCAAGCAAAATGTCTTAAAATTTTCCTTTCCACCCTTAATTCCTACATTCCAGCAGCTGCCTCCTCTAAAACCTTCACATCTCTCCCTGAAACTTCCCCAAGTGTCCTGTCCATGTAGGTTCTTTATTTTCCTTCCTCATGGGCCAATTCGCCCACGTCCTCCCCAGGACTCACTTCCAGGACTTCTGCTTCCACCACCTCTGAGGCACACTAGGACGGCTCCCTATGGAGGGAAGTGGACCAAGTCCTCTAAGAAGCAAGGTTCCCTCACTCTGAGTGCTCTTCCCAAGGTAATTGTAATAAAGAAGTTTTTTGGTGATGATTTTGTCCATTTGTTACAAATGCAACCTCAGAGAGCAAACAGGGCAGGGACCCCAAAATTTTCCCAAGGAGTCACTATATGTGTTTGTCAGTTGAGGCACTTGTAATGCTGTTAACTTACCTATGACCAGTGGGGTAGAAGTTAGAGACTTCCCTTCCCTCTGAACTCTAGTCTGAGAATCTTGACTGTTCTGGAGAGTTTGGAGGCTGGGGGACTGGAGCACCAGGGGTCACTCTAGAAGAGAAACTGAGTCAAGCCCTGACAGCCCCGCTCAGCTCTCTGCTAGGAAAGTCTGGCTACCTAGAGAAGCATATTCCAGGGACATCCAGGCTACAAAGCTCTCAGCTCCAGGGACCTGGTTATTGCAGTTGGTGGCCAAGACTCTAGAGTTAAGAGAAAAGGCACTTATTTGGAGAAAAACCCAAGGGTGACAGAGCTTCTGTCCTTGAATCAGGGGAACAAAAGAACGGGGACCAGAATTACCACCTGAGCCATCACCAAAAGGGAGAGGGAAGAGCTAGGACCAAAGGTGAGCCAAGCACCCAGGAATTCCCTTGGGAGCAAGTCTTATGCAGGAAAGGAGATCAGGGGAGCAATACTGGGATCAGTCAATGAGTCATGATGGGGTCACTTGGTCCCAATCTGGCCTGAGGGTCCTGACTCTAAGCACATGAGGCCTCTACAGCAAAGCCGTCCTTGGTAGAAATGGGCACAAGATCTGGAGCAGAATGAAGCCTGCAAGGGGGGGGCCATCAGAGGACACAGAGTAGTCAGAAAATTCATTCATTCATTCATCCCACAAATATTTATTGAGTGCCTACCATTGCCAGGTCCTCTTGGGGCTGACATCCTAGTCAAGTGACAAATCTCTATTTGGGACAAGTCACAACCACAGAATGTCCCCAGTAACCACTCAGCTGGCTCCCCCATACATGCTCGGTCCATGCCTGTGGTTAACTCTTAAAACAAACTGCTTACACTAGATATTTATTTTAACCCTAGAAAAAGTTTAACAACCAAACCAAAATCATCGTGCCTTGAAAACTAAAACAACGTCCATAGCTGATTTTATTATTGTTATTTCCTAGAGCTCTAGGCAGCCTACTCAGGATTCCAGGATTCCACAGAGCACAATTTAAAATCCTTTGTCCTCTGTCAGGCTGACCTTCCAAAAAACAGGTGGGCACACTCTCTATCCCCCAAGCAGTAATAGCAGGGAGATATATCAAAGTAGAGTGAGCCAGGCTTCATTACCAGAGCTCTGAGGCCCGAACTGGGCTTCCCAGAGGGTCCATGTGGACTTATAAATAGATACAGTAAAAGACTAAGTAATGAATTTGTGCATTTGGAGGAAAAAGCTCTAAAGCAGTTCTGGCAATGTGGAGACAAACATTTAAAAAACAGTGCCTGTGCACGCATCTCACCTGGCAGATATAATGGCTTCATATACATTCATGAGCTTTGGTCTCCCAGCTCTTCCTCTTTCTCAATCACAATCATAAAAGACAAAGGAAAAGTGAGAGGGGAGAGAAAGATAAACTTTAAGGGTCCAAACTGCAAACACAACCTACCGTTTGTAAATTGCTTGGAGACCTTTGGAGGGAGAATCAAGGAAATGAAAAGTAGAACATACAGGAATATTGCTGTTTAGGGGAAAGTCTCTGCCCTGGGCATAAGTCTTATCTGGAGAATGGTTGAGAGGCGCAATACTGACTGAACGTGAGATTGCTTTGTATAAAGGACGGGCCTCGTTCTTTACTCTGCATTCTTCTGCCTGTCTCCTGTGGCCACCCTCAAGGTCATTTACTTGTGGAAGAACCAAGGCTCTATGGTTTTTACTATATTAAACAAGCAAGGGCCCAGGAGTCCTGGCTGTGCTTGTTGGCCCCTGCTACCTGCACCTTCCCAGGTAGATCTTTTTCTTAAGTGAGGTATAGTTGATTTACAATATTACAATAGTTTCAGGTGTACCAGGTAGATCTTCTGAGAGGCCCACCTGCCACAAAGCTGTGGGGGTCTCAGAGCTCAGACCATGGAGTCAGATTTCCTGAGTTTAAATTCCAGCTCGGCCACTTTTTGTTTAACTTGCACTTTCTTCCACAAAGGATTTAAGGTCATCTGTAAAAAGGCTTTTCTTTTTTTTTTTTTGCGGTATGTGGGCCTCTCACTGTTGTGGCCTCTCCCGTTGCGGAGCACAGGCTCCGGACGCACAGGCCCAGCGGCCGTGGCTCCTGGGCCCAGCCGCTCCACGGCATGCGGGATCTTCCCGGACCGGGGCACGGACCCGTGTCCCCGGCATCGGCAGGCGGACTCTCAACCACTGCGCCACCAGGGAAGCCCAAGGCTTTTCAATTCTGTGCATTTGTGCACGTGTTGCCTGGTGATTTGGGTAGGGGAATTTGCTTTTAGAAATAACTATAAACACACACACACACACACACACACACACACACACACACACACACACACACACACACACACACACAGAGTGAGGAAGTCAGCTGCCAGTAACTTGAGGTCAATTTATTGTTATGTGCCGGGGTCTTGTGTCCTCAAAGCCAAGCGCATGTTCTAACTTAAGCTGGAAGGAATGCAGCAGTGCGGCCGAAAGGAATGAATGAGTGATCACAGGCCAGCTTCCGTTTCCACACCAGGCTCTGTGCTTAGACCAAAGGCAGCGGAGAGCCAAGCAGCCAGTTCAGTGGGGTCACGGGGCTCGGCTGCCCCTTCCCTGTGAGTGAATCTGACCCCAGGCCCCGGCAAGCTGTTAGGGGGCTCGGGGCTGCCAGAGGAGCAGCTTTTCAGAAGGGATGTGAGATGAAGGTCGTACTCATTTGTGTTTAGCCCTGGCCTCGGCTGCAGCGCTGAGAAGCCTTGGCCCAGGGCCAACTTGGATAATTACATTTCACCTGCCCAAACTCCCCCATGGCTTCCCCCAAGAGGCGTATTTCTCTTCCACGGCTGCAGTGATCCAGAACATAAATACTCTCTCAAAGGCAGTAGTCTATGACTGGGCAGCTGAGGTTTTGTTCCTTAAAAGGAAAATCCTCTTATAACGACACACTCTCATTCCTCCATTCCTTTGCCAAACGTTTATTAAGCAGCTACTTAATAAGTGCTAAGCATGGTGTGGAGTGCTGGAGTGCAAAGATGAATAAGACAATAAATTCTCTGGCCCTGAGGAAGCTCACAGTCTAGTAGGAAAACCATCAGTATGCGTGGTAAATGGCTTTTAAAATGGAGTATAGCTGGAGAACCGAAAAGAAAGATTCCAGATCTCCTTAGAAGAGTCAAGGATGATTTCCAGGGTTGGCAATGTGGGAACTGAGCTGTTAAATAGAACCTCAATAAGCAGATAAGGAAGAACATGCAAAGCAGGGGACAAATACATATGCAGAGCAAGGGGGTAGGAAAGAGCTAGGAATCGACAGAATAGAAGGCAGAGTGGCAAAAGTAGATGGTACAAGAGGGGTAGGAAGTGGAGGAGGCTGGAAATGTAGTCTCTGGTCAGACTGAAGAGCCTGGAATATCATGGTAAGGATGTGTCTGCAGTGTTTGAAGATTTTGAAACCTTGGAACAACCGGTCCATCCGTTTTTTGGTAAAGTCACACTGTGGCAGCGGGGAGAGGAGAAACTAAAGAGCAAAGGTCAGAAACAAGAATATGGCACTATCGTCCTAAACCCGAAAAGAGGCAGTGGGGAGAGAAGAGCAGACAGATACAAGCATTCAGGAAGGGAAATCCGCAGGCTCCTAGTGCCTGGTTGGATGAAAATTGAGAGTAAAAGAATTGAGAAGAGTGGGCAACTGGGTGGATGATGGGACTATTAACCAGGATGCCACAGGAGGAGGCAGGGCAGGGGATGAAGAGCTAAGGCAGTGACCACAGAAGGCAGCTGCAAATGCATGTCTGGACTCATTAACTCTGGTAAGTTCTCTGCAAGCACTGTCAGCCGCATTTTATCAACAAATTTATCCCTGGCGGCTCTACGCCCGGGTCCACAAACCTGAGCTTACGAATCCCCTAGAGGGCTTGTTAAAACACAGATTTCTGGGCCCCACCCCAGAGTTTCAGAGTTAGTAGGTCTGGCGTCCCCAGCCCAAGAATTTGTATTTCTAGCAAATTTCCTGTGATGCTGATGTGACTGACCTGGAGCTCACACCATGAAAACCTCTGCTCTAGACATTTGTTTGGGCTGTTTTCCCCACTTGATCTGAGATTTTCTCTGAGTGGGTAACTAAAAGGACTGAAACAGATGGAGATGATCAAAAATGTTCCCTTTTACCAGCAGAATTTCAAGGATTCAGTTCTAACCATTAAAAACAAGTGTTTGTATTTGGTGGCTGATTTATCTCCCATGTTTTCCTTACTCAAGTGACAGGTTTTTTAAAAACCTTAGCCTATAATATATTTTTTGAAGTAACATAATTTTTGAAGGCCAACTATATGCCAGGCATCATGCTAAGCACTTTTCCATACACTGTCTCATTTACTTAGTCCTATCAATAACCCTGTGGAAGTCAGTACCATTAGAATTCTCATTTCTCAAGTGAGGATACTTAGGCACTGAAGTGGTTTAAATTAGCCCAAGGTCAAGTTGCCATTAAATGGCAGATTTACTAGAATCTACGCTCAAATACTACAGTATACAGCATCCTTTACCATCCCATATTTTGTAGGCCAGCTATTTCATAGAACAAGACCAGAATTTTCCACATCCTATTATGTCATTAGTCTACAGTGGTTTCCTGAATCTGTTCTCAAAAATCTGCCAGCACATAGCTGGCAACCACGATGGAGTGTAATAATCATCTTTCAGCTTCTTAATAACCCTTGTGCATTGAACAATCAAGAGAACAGAAGGGTCAAGTGGAAGGCAACGCCCTGTAGTGCTATGAATGTGTTTGAGGATTTTCTGTGATGATGCCTGGGGGATACGTGGGTATTCTCAGCATATTAGAGTGTAAGAGCCTCTCACAACATCTGTTCCAACAACATCTCTAGACAGTACATGCAGTATCATCCTTAAAAGACAGTGTTCAGAAAGCCCTGAGCAAATGTTAAGATTTTCTGCCCACCTCCAAAGAGGAAAGCAAACAAAGCAATTCATGTTCCAGCTCTCTATATACAATCATTTAGTATCTAGTAGTTATTTAGCCCCTAGGTTATATGCCTAAACTGTGAGACTGAATGTGTCCTGTGAGACCACAGGACATCAGAAATTTATGACCTGTGTCCCGGGGTTATTTTAATGTAAATTCCTAAAAGCTGGGGAGTACGAGTATGGCTGCTTGAGGAAGCCACATGTACCAGGACCCCTTTCTTCTGAGGATATGAAGTTCTTTGAAGGGCATATGTGAGTGCCCTTCTGCAAAAGACAGTGCTAAAGAAAATCAGGAGGAGGACTCTCCCCAAACTATCCCAGAACCAAGCCTGCCCCAAACAGTCCAAAGCCCAACAGCAGGGGGTACCTGGAATTAAGTTTTGCTGTCATAGGCAAAGAATCTGCAAGGTAAGCCCTCACACGTAAGCCTTCTCCCAAATCTCTGTCCGTATTACTGGACTTTAATATCACCACTAGAGCCTGGAATTGAATCTCAGTTCTTGCGGTTCAGGTCTGGGAATCTCACCCTACTTGATTCCTGGAGCCCCCATTTTCCAGGGCCTGGACACATGCATGCATAACCGTCCCAACACCAAAACCATCTCCACACCTGCAGCTGGCTAACATCTTACTTCAAACTGGGCAGAACAGTGCAAACAGAATGCTAGCTCCTGTCTAAATTCCAGCAAAATCTTGGCTTTAGCCCCTGCTGCCCTGCTCCAGACACCACAACACTGTCCCTTGGATACAGACGCTGTATCCAACATTACTAGTCCTCACCAAATTTATCTCCTCTTCTTCCAGTCTCTCTTGCAGTTAGATGTGACTCTATGATTTAGTTTTACCAAAGGGAAGTAAGAAATGGTATTCCGAGTTTAGCCCATAAAAACCTGGTATGTGCCTCTTTCCCCTTCCAGGGCAACCTTGAAAGTCGTTTTTTAAAAATGGCAAAGTGGGGCTTCCCTGGTGGTGCAGTGGTTAAGAATCCGCCTGCCAACGCAGGGGACACGGGTTCGAGCCCTGGTCCGGGAAGATCCCACATGCCGTGGAGCAACTAAGCCCGTGCGCCACAACTACTGAGCCTGCGCTCTACAGCCTGTGAGCCACAACTACTGAGCCCACACGCCTACAGCCCATGCTCCACAACAAGAGAAGCCTCCACAATGAGAAACCCGTACACCATAACGAAGAGTAGACCCCGCTCGCTGCAACTGGAGAATGCCCGCGTGCAGCAACGAAGGCCCAATGTGGCCAAAAATAAAGAATAAAATAAAATAAATTAATTAAAAAAAAGGCAAAGTCGTGCTCACTTCAGCAGCACATATACTAAAATTGGACCAATACAGAGAAGATTAGCATGGACCCCTGCACAAAGATGCCACGCAAATTCGTGAAGCATTCCATTTTTTAATAACCTATAATGGAATATAATCTGAAAAAAATAACTGAATCACTTTGTTGTACACCTGAAACTAACACAATATTGTAAATCAACTATACTTCCATTTTTTTAAATTGCAAAGCCTTTCAGCCTGGCTCCCTGAATACCTGTGCAGGGCATAGCTCCCCACCAACTTGAAATGTCTTGAACTCTTCTTGTGAGTGAAAATAAACTTGAATGTATTTGAGCCATTATACATTATGGAGACTTTGGTTACTACAGTTGGCCTATCCAACTAATACAAGTGGAGCAAGACCCAATCCACAACACCCTTTAGAGAATCATCCACGAGGACCCTCCTCATTGATGAGTTAACCTCCTTGGCCCTGTACTCAGTCTTAGCTTGCTGGTTTCTCCCACCCTGCATGGCTGAGATCCCAGCTTCTTATCTTCCAATTCCATCTAAATAAGCACAGCACTCTTATGAACTCAGGGATGGAAAAAGCTGGATTTATGGCAAGGAGATGCGGGAGTATACACATGCACAGCCCTGAGCCTGTTTCTCTCAGTCTGCTCATCCAAGGGTGGCTTGAATGGCATCCCTCAGTGAGGGAATGTAAGCCTATAACTTCAGTGTCACTCTGTGAAGAGATGACAGGATCCAAAAGAATGCCAATCAATATATTACTCACTTTCCTTGCTTTTCTAGAGTAGATTTTTTTTTCATTTGTTCTTGTGATAGTAGATGTGGATATTGCCTTCTTTGGGTAATTAAGAACTTCTGAAACCAGGTGGAACTTCCGTTAACCCAGTTTATAAACAATGTTAGGGGTGTTCTGGATCCCTGTCTGATATGTGCTTTTCTTGCAATGCTTAAATGAGGCTTAGAACTTGAGCCCTTGAACCAGCAGAGGGCAGAGATGAGACACAAGAGAGAGGCTTGGGGAACATAGTAAGACCAGTGAATTATCATGAGCATGGGCCAACTGTTGAACTTTATTTGCTGTGAAGGGAGTTCCTTTATCAGAAGAAATGCTATGTGGAATACTATGATGGTATATAAGGCATTCTGTAAACCCAAGGATGATAGTTTTAGCAGAAGCATTGCATTCAGGGAAATCAAATCCATGTCCAAAGTGTCTATTCCAATAAGAACAAAGTGCTGCCCCTTCCATGATGGAAGCAGTCCAGTGTAATCAAACCAGTGCCATACTGGAAGCTCAGTATCGCTCTCTACTGCTGGCAGATTGGGCACTCAGCAGCAGTATAGCCAAGTTGGCCTTGGTGAGAAGTCCATGTTGTTGAGCTCATACATAACCTCCATATGAATTTAGGACCAGCCTTTCCATTTTTGGCATTAAAAGATTATTGGAACTTCTATAGGGATTGCACTGAATTTGTAGATTGCTTTGGGACATACTGCCATCTTAATATTAAGTCTTCTAATGCATGATATCTTTCCATTTATTTGGGTCTCCTTTAATTTCTTTCAGCAATGTTTTGTATCTTCTTAAACTTGTTGAGACTTGTTTTGTGGCCTACCATATGATCTATGATGGAGAATGTTCCATATGCCTTTGAGAAGGATGGTCTGCTGCTGTTAGATGGAATAGTCTGTATACATCTGTTAGGCCCATTTTGTCTATAATGTTGTCCAAATCCACTGTTTTCTTATTGATTTTCTGTCTGGATGATCTATACATTGTTGAGAGTACAGGACTGAAGTTCCTACTATTACTGTAGTGTTTCTTACTCCCTTCAGATCTGTTAGTATTTGCTTCATATATCTAGGTGCTCTGATGTTGGGTGCATATATATTTACAACTGCTATATCCTCTTAATGAAGTGACCCCTTTATCATTAGTTAATGACCTTCTTTGTCTCTTGTTGCTGTTTTTCACTTAAAGCTTAAAGTCTATTTTGTCTGATATAAGTATAGTTACCCCTGCTCTCTTGGTTTCCACTTACATGAAATATTTTTTCCTAACTCTTCACTTTCAGCATATGTGTATCCTTAAAGTTTAAGTGAATCTCTTGTAGGCAGATATAGATGGGTCTTGTTTTCTTATCTGCCTAGCCACTCTATGACTTTCCATTGGATAATTTAATCCATTTACAAGTAATTTTTGATGACTTACTAATCAAGTGAGGACTTACTAATGACATCTTATTGTTTTCTGGCTGTTTTGTAGCTCCCTTATTCCCTTGCTCTTCTCTTACTACCTTCGAAGTCAGCTGCCAGTAACTTGAGGTCAATTTATTGTTATGTGCCGGGGTCTTGTGTCCTCAAAGCCAAGCGCATGTTCTAACTTAAGCTGGAAGGAATGCAGCAGTGCGGCCGAAAGGAATGAATGAGTGATCACAGGCCAGCTTCCGTTTCCACACCAGGCTCTGTGCTTAGACCAAAGGCAGCGGAGAGCCAAGCAGCCAGTTCAGTGGGGTCACGGGGCTCGGCTGCCCCTTCCCTGTGAGTGAATCTGACCCCAGGCCCCGGCAAGCTGTTAGGGGGCTCGGGGCTGCCAGAGGAGCAGCTTTTCAGAAGGGATGTGAGATGAAGGTCGTACTCATTTGTGTTTAGCCCTGGCCTCGGCTGCAGCGCTGAGAAGCCTTGGCCCAGGGCCAACTTGGATAATTACATTTCACCTGCCCAAACTCCCCCATGGCTTCCCCCAAGAGGCGTATTTCTCTTCCACGGCTGCAGTGATCCAGAACATAAATACTCTCTCAAAGGCAGTAGTCTATGACTGGGCAGCTGAGGTTTTGTTCCTTAAAAGGAAAATCCTCTTATAACGACACACTCTCATTCCTCCATTCCTTTGCCAAACGTTTATTAAGCAGCTACTTAATAAGTGCTAAGCATGGTGTGGAGTGCTGGAGTGCAAAGATGAATAAGACAATAAATTCTCTGGCCCTGAGGAAGCTCACAGTCTAGTAGGAAAACCATCAGTATGCGTGGTAAATGGCTTTTAAAATGGAGTATAGCTGGAGAACCGAAAAGAAAGATTCCAGATCTCCTTAGAAGAGTCAAGGATGATTTCCAGGGTTGGCAATGTGGGAACTGAGCTGTTAAATAGAACCTCAATAAGCAGATAAGGAAGAACATGCAAAGCAGGGGACAAATACATATGCAGAGCAAGGGGGTAGGAAAGAGCTAGGAATCGACAGAATAGAAGGCAGAGTGGCAAAAGTAGATGGTACAAGAGGGGTAGGAAGTGGAGGAGGCTGGAAATGTAGTCTCTGGTCAGACTGAAGAGCCTGGAATATCATGGTAAGGATGTGTCTGCAGTGTTTGAAGATTTTGAAACCTTGGAACAACCGGTCCATCCGTTTTTTGGTAAAGTCACACTGTGGCAGCGGGGAGAGGAGAAACTAAAGAGCAAAGGTCAGAAACAAGAATATGGCACTATCGTCCTAAACCCGAAAAGAGGCAGTGGGGAGAGAAGAGCAGACAGATACAAGCATTCAGGAAGGGAAATCCGCAGGCTCCTAGTGCCTGGTTGGATGAAAATTGAGAGTAAAAGAATTGAGAAGAGTGGGCAACTGGGTGGATGATGGGACTATTAACCAGGATGCCACAGGAGGAGGCAGGGCAGGGGATGAAGAGCTAAGGCAGTGACCACAGAAGGCAGCTGCAAATGCATGTCTGGACTCATTAACTCTGGTAAGTTCTCTGCAAGCACTGTCAGCCGCATTTTATCAACAAATTTATCCCTGGCGGCTCTACGCCCGGGTCCACAAACCTGAGCTTACGAATCCCCTAGAGGGCTTGTTAAAACACAGATTTCTGGGCCCCACCCCAGAGTTTCAGAGTTAGTAGGTCTGGCGTCCCCAGCCCAAGAATTTGTATTTCTAGCAAATTTCCTGTGATGCTGATGTGACTGACCTGGAGCTCACACCATGAAAACCTCTGCTCTAGACATTTGTTTGGGCTGTTTTCCCCACTTGATCTGAGATTTTCTCTGAGTGGGTAACTAAAAGGACTGAAACAGATGGAGATGATCAAAAATGTTCCCTTTTACCAGCAGAATTTCAAGGATTCAGTTCTAACCATTAAAAACAAGTGTTTGTATTTGGTGGCTGATTTATCTCCCATGTTTTCCTTACTCAAGTGACAGGTTTTTTAAAAACCTTAGCCTATAATATATTTTTTGAAGTAACATAATTTTTGAAGGCCAACTATATGCCAGGCATCATGCTAAGCACTTTTCCATACACTGTCTCATTTACTTAGTCCTATCAATAACCCTGTGGAAGTCAGTACCATTAGAATTCTCATTTCTCAAGTGAGGATACTTAGGCACTGAAGTGGTTTAAATTAGCCCAAGGTCAAGTTGCCATTAAATGGCAGATTTACTAGAATCTACGCTCAAATACTACAGTATACAGCATCCTTTACCATCCCATATTTTGTAGGCCAGCTATTTCATAGAACAAGACCAGAATTTTCCACATCCTATTATGTCATTAGTCTACAGTGGTTTCCTGAATCTGTTCTCAAAAATCTGCCAGCACATAGCTGGCAACCACGATGGAGTGTAATAATCATCTTTCAGCTTCTTAATAACCCTTGTGCATTGAACAATCAAGAGAACAGAAGGGTCAAGTGGAAGGCAACGCCCTGTAGTGCTATGAATGTGTTTGAGGATTTTCTGTGATGATGCCTGGGGGATACGTGGGTATTCTCAGCATATTAGAGTGTAAGAGCCTCTCACAACATCTGTTCCAACAACATCTCTAGACAGTACATGCAGTATCATCCTTAAAAGACAGTGTTCAGAAAGCCCTGAGCAAATGTTAAGATTTTCTGCCCACCTCCAAAGAGGAAAGCAAACAAAGCAATTCATGTTCCAGCTCTCTATATACAATCATTTAGTATCTAGTAGTTATTTAGCCCCTAGGTTATATGCCTAAACTGTGAGACTGAATGTGTCCTGTGAGACCACAGGACATCAGAAATTTATGACCTGTGTCCCGGGGTTATTTTAATGTAAATTCCTAAAAGCTGGGGAGTACGAGTATGGCTGCTTGAGGAAGCCACATGTACCAGGACCCCTTTCTTCTGAGGATATGAAGTTCTTTGAAGGGCATATGTGAGTGCCCTTCTGCAAAAGACAGTGCTAAAGAAAATCAGGAGGAGGACTCTCCCCAAACTATCCCAGAACCAAGCCTGCCCCAAACAGTCCAAAGCCCAACAGCAGGGGGTACCTGGAATTAAGTTTTGCTGTCATAGGCAAAGAATCTGCAAGGTAAGCCCTCACACGTAAGCCTTCTCCCAAATCTCTGTCCGTATTACTGGACTTTAATATCACCACTAGAGCCTGGAATTGAATCTCAGTTCTTGCGGTTCAGGTCTGGGAATCTCACCCTACTTGATTCCTGGAGCCCCCATTTTCCAGGGCCTGGACACATGCATGCATAACCGTCCCAACACCAAAACCATCTCCACACCTGCAGCTGGCTAACATCTTACTTCAAACTGGGCAGAACAGTGCAAACAGAATGCTAGCTCCTGTCTAAATTCCAGCAAAATCTTGGCTTTAGCCCCTGCTGCCCTGCTCCAGACACCACAACACTGTCCCTTGGATACAGACGCTGTATCCAACATTACTAGTCCTCACCAAATTTATCTCCTCTTCTTCCAGTCTCTCTTGCAGTTAGATGTGACTCTATGATTTAGTTTTACCAAAGGGAAGTAAGAAATGGTATTCCGAGTTTAGCCCATAAAAACCTGGTATGTGCCTCTTTCCCCTTCCAGGGCAACCTTGAAAGTCGTTTTTTAAAAATGGCAAAGTGGGGCTTCCCTGGTGGTGCAGTGGTTAAGAATCCGCCTGCCAACGCAGGGGACACGGGTTCGAGCCCTGGTCCGGGAAGATCCCACATGCCGTGGAGCAACTAAGCCCGTGCGCCACAACTACTGAGCCTGCGCTCTACAGCCTGTGAGCCACAACTACTGAGCCCACACGCCTACAGCCCATGCTCCACAACAAGAGAAGCCTCCACAATGAGAAACCCGTACACCATAACGAAGAGTAGACCCCGCTCGCTGCAACTGGAGAATGCCCGCGTGCAGCAACGAAGGCCCAATGTGGCCAAAAATAAAGAATAAAATAAAATAAATTAATTAAAAAAAAGGCAAAGTCGTGCTCACTTCAGCAGCACATATACTAAAATTGGACCAATACAGAGAAGATTAGCATGGACCCCTGCACAAAGATGCCACGCAAATTCGTGAAGCATTCCATTTTTTAATAACCTATAATGGAATATAATCTGAAAAAAATAACTGAATCACTTTGTTGTACACCTGAAACTAACACAATATTGTAAATCAACTATACTTCCATTTTTTTAAATTGCAAAGCCTTTCAGCCTGGCTCCCTGAATACCTGTGCAGGGCATAGCTCCCCACCAACTTGAAATGTCTTGAACTCTTCTTGTGAGTGAAAATAAACTTGAATGTATTTGAGCCATTATACATTATGGAGACTTTGGTTACTACAGTTGGCCTATCCAACTAATACAAGTGGAGCAAGACCCAATCCACAACACCCTTTAGAGAATCATCCACGAGGACCCTCCTCATTGATGAGTTAACCTCCTTGGCCCTGTACTCAGTCTTAGCTTGCTGGTTTCTCCCACCCTGCATGGCTGAGATCCCAGCTTCTTATCTTCCAATTCCATCTAAATAAGCACAGCACTCTTATGAACTCAGGGATGGAAAAAGCTGGATTTATGGCAAGGAGATGCGGGAGTATACACATGCACAGCCCTGAGCCTGTTTCTCTCAGTCTGCTCATCCAAGGGTGGCTTGAATGGCATCCCTCAGTGAGGGAATGTAAGCCTATAACTTCAGTGTCACTCTGTGAAGAGATGACAGGATCCAAAAGAATGCCAATCAATATATTACTCACTTTCCTTGCTTTTCTAGAGTAGATTTTTTTTTCATTTGTTCTTGTGATAGTAGATGTGGATATTGCCTTCTTTGGGTAATTAAGAACTTCTGAAACCAGGTGGAACTTCCGTTAACCCAGTTTATAAACAATGTTAGGGGTGTTCTGGATCCCTGTCTGATATGTGCTTTTCTTGCAATGCTTAAATGAGGCTTAGAACTTGAGCCCTTGAACCAGCAGAGGGCAGAGATGAGACACAAGAGAGAGGCTTGGGGAACATAGTAAGACCAGTGAATTATCATGAGCATGGGCCAACTGTTGAACTTTATTTGCTGTGAAGGGAGTTCCTTTATCAGAAGAAATGCTATGTGGAATACTATGATGGTATATAAGGCATTCTGTAAACCCAAGGATGATAGTTTTAGCAGAAGCATTGCATTCAGGGAAATCAAATCCATGTCCAAAGTGTCTATTCCAATAAGAACAAAGTGCTGCCCCTTCCATGATGGAAGCAGTCCAGTGTAATCAAACCAGTGCCATACTGGAAGCTCAGTATCGCTCTCTACTGCTGGCAGATTGGGCACTCAGCAGCAGTATAGCCAAGTTGGCCTTGGTGAGAAGTCCATGTTGTTGAGCTCATACATAACCTCCATATGAATTTAGGACCAGCCTTTCCATTTTTGGCATTAAAAGATTATTGGAACTTCTATAGGGATTGCACTGAATTTGTAGATTGCTTTGGGACATACTGCCATCTTAATATTAAGTCTTCTAATGCATGATATCTTTCCATTTATTTGGGTCTCCTTTAATTTCTTTCAGCAATGTTTTGTATCTTCTTAAACTTGTTGAGACTTGTTTTGTGGCCTACCATATGATCTATGATGGAGAATGTTCCATATGCCTTTGAGAAGGATGGTCTGCTGCTGTTAGATGGAATAGTCTGTATACATCTGTTAGGCCCATTTTGTCTATAATGTTGTCCAAATCCACTGTTTTCTTATTGATTTTCTGTCTGGATGATCTATACATTGTTGAGAGTACAGGACTGAAGTTCCTACTATTACTGTAGTGTTTCTTACTCCCTTCAGATCTGTTAGTATTTGCTTCATATATCTAGGTGCTCTGATGTTGGGTGCATATATATTTACAACTGCTATATCCTCTTAATGAAGTGACCCCTTTATCATTAGTTAATGACCTTCTTTGTCTCTTGTTGCTGTTTTTCACTTAAAGCTTAAAGTCTATTTTGTCTGATATAAGTATAGTTACCCCTGCTCTCTTGGTTTCCACTTACATGAAATATTTTTTCCTAACTCTTCACTTTCAGCATATGTGTATCCTTAAAGTTTAAGTGAATCTCTTGTAGGCAGATATAGATGGGTCTTGTTTTCTTATCTGCCTAGCCACTCTATGACTTTCCATTGGATAATTTAATCCATTTACAAGTAATTTTTGATGACTTACTAATCAAGTGAGGACTTACTAATGACATCTTATTGTTTTCTGGCTGTTTTGTAGCTCCCTTATTCCCTTGCTCTTCTCTTACTACCTTCCTTTGTGAACTGATGATTTTTCATTTTGATATGCTTTCTCTTCTCTTTACCTTTTGTGTATCTACTGTAGGTTTCTGTTTTATGGTTACCATGAGGTTCACATAAAACATTTTATAGATATAGCAGTCTATTTTACACTGATAATGACTTATCTTCAATCACATACAAAAATTCCACCCTTTTACTTCCCCCCTTTTGTTTCTGATATCATAATTTATCCCTTTTTATATTGTGTATTCATAAATTATTATAGCTACAATTATTTTTAATACTTTTGCCCTTTAACATTTATACTAGAGTTAAGTGGTTAGCACACCACTATATTACAGTATTAGAGTAATCTGATTTCAACTATATACGTACCTTTTCCTGTATATTTTCATGTTTTCATGCTACTAATTAACATCCTTTCATGCTTTCATGTTATTCATTAGCATATTTTCATTTCAGCTTGAATAACTTCTTTCAGCATTTCTTACAAGGCAGGTCTAGGGGTGATCAACTCCATCCAGCTTTTGTTTGTCTGGGAAAATGTTTATATCTCTTTGATTTGTGAAAGACAGCTTTGCCAGTTAGACATTATTGGTTGGACGTTTTTTCTTTCAGTTGTATATATTTCACTTTGAATATATCATTCTACTCTCTCCTAGCCTTCAAGGTTTCTGCTGAGAATTCTCCTGGCAGGCTTATGGGAGTTCCCTTGTAAGTTACAACTTTCTTCCCTCTTGCTGCTTTTAAGATTCTTTTTGTCTTTAATTTGTGTGTGTGTGTGTGGTATGCGGGCCTCTCACTGTTGCGGCCTCTCCCGTTGTGGAGCACAGGCTCCAGACACACAGGCTCAGCAGCCATGGCTCACGGGCCCAGCCGCTCCGGGGCATGTGGGATCTTCCCAGACCGGAGCACGAACCCGTGTCCCCTGCATTGGCAGGCGGACTCTCAACCACTGCGCCACCAGGGAAGCCCTTTGTCTTTAATTTTTGACAGTTTTATTATAATGTGTCTTGGAGAATAATCACTTTTAATTTGAGATCATTTGATGACCTATGAGCTTCATGAACTTGAATATCTATATTTCTCCCCAGATTTGGGACATTCTCATCCATTATCTCCTTAAATAAACTTTCTTCCCTCTTCTACCTTTCTTCTTCTTTTGGGACTCCAATAATTCACAGATAGTTTCTTTTTATGGTTAATTTTGGACAGTTTCAGCTCTTAGCACAGTAGCAGCTACCCATTCCCCCACCCCTAGCCCTATGGCAAGCAGCTGTGCATGTATTGCAGGAACAACCTGCACATAACTTGCAGGAGCCAGGGTTGGCCAGAAAAAAAAAAGGCGGGGGGGGGGGGGGGGGGGGGGAGAGAGAGAGAGAGAGAGAGAGAGAGAGAGAGAGAGAGAGAGCGAGTGAGAGAGAGAGGGAGGGAGGGAGCGAGACCCTGTCCTCCAATTATCAGGGATCTGTGCTTTGATTGCTGATTGATGCTTTTGATCACAAAGGTGCAGACAAAGAGGTAGGGAGCCATTTTTGTTGCACCACCCTACATTGTTGTAAGTCCCTCCCCCTATGGATTAAATGACTTCTAGGGGATATGAAGGTCCAGTGCCTTTTTTTCTAGGACATTTGAAAACAACTGCATCTGTGGAGGAAATGAGAAAGTGACTGTGCATGCCCAGGAAAGGGCACAGGCTGAAAATAGACATTAGAAGACATTACATTTATTCCTCAGGCTAATCCCTGACACAAAAATAATCTGCAACAAACAAAAGACAAAGTAATAAAAACATTTTTCTTTATAAACCAGCAAACCCTAGGGAAGGGGGAGAACCTGATTTGCATTTACAATGTTATTAGATTCAAATGTCCAGCTGTCAACAAAATTCACAAAAGAAAAAGAAAGTATGACTCATTCAAAGGAAAAAATAAATAAACAGAAACTGTCCCTGAAAAAGACCTGGTGGCAGATCTACTAGATGAAGACTTTAAAACAACAGTCTTAAAGGTGCTCAAAAAACTAAAATAAGATGTGGAGAAAGCCAAGTCAACAATGTATGAAAAAGGTGGAAATATCAATAAAGAGACGGAAAACCTAAAAAACAGAAAAGAAATACTGGAGCAGGAAAGTACAATAAATGAAATTTAAAATTTACTAGAGAGGGTCAAGGACAAATTTGAGCAGGCAGAAGACACAATCAGCAAAACTGAAGATAGGACAGTGAAATTATTAAACCAGAGGAACAAAAAGAAAAAAGATTGAAGAAAAGTGAACACTAACTTCAGGAAACAAGAAAAATCTCAAATAAAAACCTAACCTTACAACGAAAGCAACCAGAGAAAGAACAAACAAGCCCAAAGTTAGTTGAAGGAAAGAAAGCATAAAGACCAGAGCAGAAATAAATGAAATAGAGACAAAGAAAGGAACAGAAAAGATCAATGAAATTAAAAGCTAATTCATTGAAAAGATAAAGAAAAATGATAAACCTTTAGCTAGACTCATCAGGAAAAAATGGGAGAGGGCTCAAATCAATAAAACTAGAAATGAAAAAGGAGAAGTTAGAACTCACACCACAGATATACAAAGGATCATAAGAGACTACTACAAGCAACTATATGCCAATAGAATGTACAACCTAGAAGAAATGGACAAATACTTAGAAAAGTACAATCTTCCAAGAATGATCCAGGAAGAAATAGAAAATATGAACAGACTGATTGCAAGTACTGAAATTGAAACTGTGATTTTAAAATTTCCAACAAACAAAAGTCCAGAACCAGATGGCCTCACAGGCAAATTCTGTCAAACAGTTAGAGAAAAGTTACCACCTATCCTTCTGAAACTCTTCCAGGGACTTCCCTCTGGTGAAGTGGTTAAGAATCTTCCTGCCAATGCAGGGGACATGGGTTCAATCCCTGGTCCGGAGAGATCCCATATGCCGCGGAGCAACTAAGCCCGTGTGCCACAACTACTGAGCCTGAGCTCTAGAGCCCACGAACCACAACTACTGAGCCTGCATGCTCTAGGGCCTGCGTACTGCAACTGCTGAGCCAACTGCTTCTCCTGCAATGAGAAGCCCACGTACCACAATGAACAGTAGCCCCTGCTCACCATAACCAGAGAAAGCCTGCACACAGCAACGAAGACCTAACACAGCCAAAATAAACAAATAAAAGAAAAAAACCAAAAAAAACTCTCCCAAAAAACTGCAGAGGAAGGAACACTCTCAACCTCATTCTGAGACCACCATCACCCTGATACCAAAACCAGAAAAAGATATCATAAAAAAGGAAACTTATAGGCCAGTATCACTGATGAACATAGACGCAAAAATCCTCAACAAAATACTAGCAAACCGAATCCAACAACACATTAAAAGGATCACGCACCATGATCAAGTGGAATTTATCCCAGGGATGCAAGAATTCTTCAATATGTGCAAATCAATCAGTGTGATATACATCAACAAACTGAGGAACAAAAAACATATGATCATCTCAGTAGATGCAAAAAAAGCTTTTGAAAAAATTCAACACCCATTTATGACCAAAGAAAAAAAACTCTCCAGAAAGTGGGCATAGAGGAAACCTACCTCAACATAATAAAGGCCATATATGACAAACTCACAGCTAACATCATTCTCAACAGTGAAAAACTGAAAGCATTTCCTCTAAGATCAGGAACAAGACAAGGACGTCCACTCTTGCCACTTTTATTCAACATAGTTTTGGAGGTTCTAGCCACGGCAATCAGAGAAGAAAAAGAAATAAAAGGAATGCAAATTGGAAAAGAAGAAGTAAAACTGTCACTGTTTGCAGATGACATGATACTAGACATAGAAAATCCTAAAGATGCTACCAGAAAATTACTAGAGCTCATCAATGAATTTGGTACAGTTGCAGGATACAAAATTAATACACAAAAATCTCTTGCATTCCTATAAGCTAACAACAAAAGGTTAGAAAGAAAATGAAACAATCCCATTTACCATCACATCAAAAAGAATAAAATACCTAGGAATAAACGTACCTAAGGAGGCAAAAGATCTGTACTCAGAAAACTATAAGGTGCTGAAGAAAGAAATCAAAGATGACACAAACAGATGGAGAGATATACCATATCCTTGGATTGGAAGAATCAATATTGTGAAAATGACTATACTACCCAAAGCAATCTACAAATTCAATGCAATACCTATCAAATTACAATGGCATTTTTCACAGAATATGAACAAAAAATTTTTACAACTTTTATGGAACCACAAAAGACCCCCAAATAGCCAAAGCAATCTTGTGAAGATAAACAGAGCTGGAGGAATTGGGCTCCCTGACTTCAGACTATACTACAAAGCTACAGTAATCAAAACAGTTTGGTACTGGCACAAAAACAGAAATATAGATCAATGGAACAAGATAGAAAGTCCAGAGATAAACCCACACACCTATGGTCAGCTAATCTATGATGAAGAAGGCAAGAATATATAATGGAGAAAAGACAGTCTCTGAAATAAGTGGTGCTGGGAAAACTGGACAGCTTCATGTAAAAGAATCAAATTAGAACACTCCCTAATGCCATACACAAAAATAAACTCAAAATGAATTAGAGACCTAAATGTAAGGCTGATACTATAAAACTCCTAGAGAAAAATATAGGTAGAACACTCTCTGACATAAATCACAGCAATATCATTTCTGAACCACCTTCTAGACGAATGAAAATAAAAACAAAAATAAACAAATGGGACCTAATTAAACTTAAAACCCTTTGCACAGCAAAGGAAACCATAAACAAAGTAAAAAGACAACCTACAGAATGGGAGAAAATATTTGCAAGTGAAGTGACTGATAAGGGATTAATCTCCAAAATATACAAACAGCTCATGCAGCTCAATATCAAAAAAACAAACAACCCAATCAAAAAACGGGCAGAATATCTGAATAGACACTTCTCCGAAGAAGATATACAGATGGACAAGAAGCACATGAAAAGATGCTCAACATCACTAATTATTAGATAAATGTAAATCAAAACTACGAGGTGTCACATTGCACCAGTCAGAATGGCCATCATCAAAAATCTACACACAGTAAATGCTGGAGAAGGTAGGAAGAAAAGGGGACACTTCTAAACTGTTGGTGGGAATGTAAATTAGTACAGTCACTATGGAGAACAGTATAGAGCTTCCTTAAAAACCTAGAAATAGAGCTGCTATATGGTCCAGCAATCCCACTCCTGGGCATATACCTGCAGAAAACCATAATTCAAAAAGATACATGCACCCCAATGTTCATTGCAGCTCTATTTACAAATAGCCAGGACATGGACGCAACCTAAAGGTCCATTGACAGAGGAATGGATAAAGAACATGGGGTACATATACACAATACAATGGAATATTACTCAGCCATAAAAAAGAATGAAATAATGCCATTTGCAGCAACATGGATGGACTTAGAGATTGTCGTACTGAGTGAAGTAAGTCAGACAGAGAAGGACAAATATTGTATGATATCACTTGTACGTGGAATCTAAAAAAATGGTACAAATGAACTTATTTACAAAACAGAGAGTCACAGATGTAGAAAACAATCTTATGGTTACTGGGGGGAAAGTTGCGGGGGGATAAATTGGGAGATTGGGATTGACATATACACACTACTATATATAAAATAGATAACTAATACGGACCTACTGTATAGCACAGGGAACTCTACTCAGTACTCTGTAATGACCTACATGGGAAAAGAATCTAAAAAAGAGTGGATATGTGTATATGTATAACTGATTCACTTTACTGTGCAGCAAAAACTAACACAGCATTGAAGATCAACTATACTGTAATAAAAAAATTTTTAAGTAACATAAAATATATGCTCAAATAATTAATTAATTAAATTTACTAGAGAGATTCAAAGACAAATTTGAGCAGGCAGAAGAAATAATCAGGAAAATTGAAGATAGGACAATGAAATTATTAAGTCAGAGGAACAGAAAGAAAAAAGATTGAAGAAAAGTTAACAGAGCCTAAGGGATCTGAAGACTATCAGGTAGCAGAACACCATCCACACTGTAGGAGTCCCTGAAGGGCAAGAGAGCAAGAAAGAAGAAGAGAGAATATTTGAGGACAAAATGGCTGAAAACTTCTCAAGTTTGAGGAGGGACATAAATATAAACATCCAAGAAGCTTGATGAACTCCAAGTAAGATTAACTCAAAGAGACTCATACCAAGACACATTATAATCAAACTTTCAAAAGACAAAGAGAATCTAGAAAGCAGCAAGAGAGAAGTGACTCATCACATATAAGGGATACTCAATTATATTATCAGCAGATTTCTCATCGAAATTTTGGAGGCCAGAAGGAAGTAGGCCAACATATTCCAAGTACTAAAAGAAAAAACTGTCAACCAAGAATCTTACACCCAGCAAAACTGTCCTTCAAAAGTGAGGGAACCACTGGCATTTTTCACAGAACTAGAACAAAAAATTTCACAATTTGTATGGAAACACAAAAGACCCCGAAAAGCCAAAGCAATCTTGAGAACGAAAAATGGAGCTGGAGGAATCAGGCTCCCTGACTTCAGACTATACTACAAAGCTACAGTAATCAAGACAGTATGGTACTGGCACAAAAACAGAAATATAGATCAATCGAACAGGATAGAAAGCCCAGAGATAAACCCATGCACATATGATCACTTTATCTTTGATAAAGGAGGCAAGAATATACAGTGGAGAAAAGACAGCCTCTTCAATAAGTGGTGCTGGGAAAACTGGACAGGTACATGTAAAAGTATGAAATTAGAACACTCTCTAACACCATACACAAATATAAGCTCAAAATGGATTAAAGACCTAAATGTAAGGCCAGACACTATCAAACTCTTAGAGGAAAACAGGCAGGACACTCTATGACATAAATCACAGCAAGATCCTTTTTTGGCCCACATCCTAGGGAAATGGAAATAAAAACAAAAATAAACAAATGGGACCTAATGAAACTTAAAATCTTTTGCACAGCAAAGAAAACCATAAACAAGACCAAAAGACAACCCTCAGAGTGGGAGAAAATATTTGCAAATGAAGCAACTGACAAAGAAGTAATCTCCAAGATTTACAAGCAGCTCATGCAGCTCAATAACAAAAAAACAAACAACCCAATCCAAATATGGGCAGAAGACCTAAATAGACATTTCTCCAAAGAAGATATACAGATTTCCAACAAACACATGGAAGAATGCTCAACATCATTAATCATTAGAGAAATGAAAATCAAAACTACAATGAGATATCATCTCACACCGGTCAGAATGGCCATCATTAAAAAACCTACAAACAGGGCTTCCCTCGTGGCGCAGTGGTTGAGAGTCTGCCTGCTGATGCAGGGGACATGGGTTTGTGCCCTAGTCTGGGAAGATCCCACATGCCCCGGAGCAGCTGGGCCCGTGAGCCATGGCCACTGAGCCTGTGCGTCTGGAGCCTGTGCTCTGCAACAGGAGAGGCCACAACAGTCAGAGGCCCGCATACTGCAAAAATAAAATAAAATAAAATAAAAATCTACAAACAATAAATGCTGGAGAGGGTGTGGAGAAAAGGGAACACTCTTGCACTGTTGGTAGGAATGTAAATTGATACAGCCACTATGGAGAACAGTATGGAGGTTCCTTAAAAAACTACAATTAGAACTACCATATGACCCAGCAATCCCACTACTGGGCATATACCCTGAGAAAACCATAATTCAAAAAGAGTCATGTACCAAAATGTTTATTGCAGCTCTATTTACAATAGCCAGGACATGGAAGCAACCTAAGTGTCCATCATTGGATGAATGGATAAAGAAGATGTGGCACGTATATACAATGGAATATTACTCAGCCATAAAAAGAAACAAAATTGAGTTATTTGTAATGAAGTGGATGGACCTAGAGTCTGTCATACAGAGTGAAGTAAGTCAGAAAGAGAAAAACAAATACCATATGCTAACACATATATATGGAATCTAAGAAAAAAAAAGGTCATGAAGAACCTAGGGGTAAGATGGGAATAAAGACACAGACCTACTAGAGAATGTACTTGAGGATATGGGGAGGGGGAAGGGTAAGCTGTGACAAACTGAGAGAGTGGCATGGACATGTATACACTACTAAACGTAAAATAGATAGCTAGTGGGAAGCAGCTGCATAGCACAGGGAGATCAGCTTGGTGGTTTGTGACCACCTAGAGTGGTGGGATAGCAAGGGTGGGAGGGAGGGAGACGGAAGAGGGAAGAGATATGGGAACATATGTATATGTATAACTGATTCACTTTGTTATAAAGCAGAAACTTACACACCACTGTAAAACAATTATACTCCAATAAAGATGTTAAAAAAAGAAAAAAAGTGAGGGAGAGGGACTTCCCAGGTGGTCCAGTGGTTGAAACTTCACCTTCCAAAGCACGGGGTGCAGGTTCAATTCCTTGTCAGGGAGCTAGGACCCCACATGCCTTGTGGTCAAAAAAGACCCCAAAACATAAAACAGAAGCAATATTGTAACAAATTCAATAAAGACTTTAAAAATGTTCCACATCAAAAAAAAAAAATCTTAAAAAAAAACAGTGAGGGAGAAATTAAGACATTCTCAAATAAACATAAGTTGAGAGAGTTCAACACCACTAAATATTCCCTAAAAGAAATCTCAAGGGAGTTGCTGTGTGAAATGAAAGGACACTAGACAGTAACTTGAAGCAATTTAAAGAAATAAAGATTTAATAAAGGTAAATACATGTACAATTATAAAACTTGGTATTATGGTAACAATGGCTGATAACCCCACATTTTGTTTTCCACATGATTTAAGAGACTAATATATATTTTTAAAACAATTATTAGTTTAAAAGCTAGTATTACTGTAACTATGGTTTGTAACTCCACATTTTGTTTTCTTATATAAGAAGCTAATGCATTTAAAATAATTATTAGTTTACGTTTTGGGGCACACAATGTATAAAGATATAATCTTGTGACATCAACAACCAAAAAGGGTGGGAACAGAACTGTTAAAAGAGCAGAAGTTTTATGTCATTGAAGTTTAGATGGTATAAATTCAGATTAGAGTGTTATAACTTCAGGATGTTAAATGGAATACTCATGATATCCAGAAAGAAAACAGCTGTAGAATATATACAGAGGAAATGAGAAAGGAATTTAAATGCTTCACTATAAAAAAATCAACTAAACACAAAAGAAGATAGTAATGCAGGAAATGAGGGACAAAAAAGCTATGTGGTATAGAGGAAACAGAAAGTGACAAGAGTAAGTCTCTTTATATCACTAAATACAAGCATACCTCATTTCATTGCACTTCACAGATATTGTATTTTTTTACAAATTGAAGTTTGGTGGTAACTCTGCATAAACAAGTCTGTCAGCACATTTTTCCAAGAGCATTTGCTCACTTTGTGTCTCTGTGTCACATTTTGGTAATTCTCACAATATTTCAAACTTTTTCATTTTTATGTTATGGCAATCTGGGATCAGTGATCTATGATGTTACTATTGCAAAAATATTACAATTTCCTGAAGGTTCAGATGATGGTTAGCATTTTTTAGCAATAAAGTATTTTTTAATTAAAGTATGTTCATTATTTTTTAGACATAATGCTGTTGTACTTAATAGACTACAGTATAATGTAAACATAACTTTTATGTGCACTGGGAAAACAAAAACTTCCTATGACTCACATTATTGTGATATTCACTTTATTGTGGTACTTTGGAACTGAACCCACAATATCTCTGAAGTATGCCTGTACTTTAAATGTAAATGGATTAAGTTTCCCAATCAAAAGACAGAGATTGGTAGAATGGATTTAAAAAATGATCCAACCATATGCTCTCTACAATAGAATCACTTTAGATCTAAAGAAACAAACAGATTCAAAGTGAAATGATGGAAAAATATATGTAATGCAAATAATAATCAAAACAGAGCCCAACAAAATAACTTTAAATCAAAAAGGTTACAAGAGACAAAGAAGGGCATTATACATTAATAATTACATATTAATGCAAGGTTCAATATAGCATGAAGATAAAACAATCATTATTGTGTTCATTATACTTACACACATAATAACAGGCCATCAAAATACATAAAGTAAAAACTGACAAAATTGAAGGGAGAAATAGACAGTTCTACAATAATTGTTGGAGACTTCAATACCCCACTCATAATAATAGATAGAATAACCAAAAAGAAGGTAAGTAAGGAAATAGAAGACTTAAACAGCACAATAAACCAACTAGATCTAACAGACAATACAGAATACTCTACCCCAAAATAGCATACACATTCTTCTCAAGTGCACATAGGACATTTTCCAGGATAGACCATATCTTAAGTCACAAATTAAGTCTCAATAGAGTGAAAAAGATAGATATGCAATGTATCTTTTCCAACTACAACAGGATGAAGTTAAAAATCTGTAACAGAATTAAATTGGAAAAACCATAAATTTTTGGAAATTAAACAACACATTCTTAAACAGCCAATGGATCAAAGACTAAACCACAAGAGAAATTAGAAAATACTTAGAAGTAAATGAGAACAAAATACAACATACCAAAACTTATGGGACATAGTGAAAGTCATGCAAAGGGAAAATTTTATAGCTATAAATGCTTACATTCAAAACAAGAAAGATTTCAAATCAACAACCTAACTTTACAACTTAAGAAACTATAAAAAGAACAAACTAAATCCAAAGCTAGCAGAAGGAAGGAAATAATAAAGACTGTATTAGCAATAAATGAGAACAGAAAAACAGTAACAAAAAGCAATGAAAACAAATTGACAAGCCTTTAGCTTGACAAGAGAAGACTCAAATTACCAAAATCAGAAATGAAAGGGAGGACATTACCAATGATTCTAAAGGGATAAGAAAGAATTATAAGAGAGTACTATAAGCAACTGTATATCAACAAATTAGATAACCTAAATGAAATGGACTATTTCCTAGAAACACAAAACCTACCAAGACTAAATCACAAAAAAAATATAAAATCTGAGAACACCTGTAACTAGAAGAAGTAAAAAAAGAAAAAAAAGAAAAAAAAATCCCCCAGCAAAGAAAGCCCTAGATCCGACGACTTCATTGGTGAATTCTACCAAACATTAAAAAAGAACTAATAGTAATCCTTTTCACACTTTTCCAAAAAACTAAAGAGGAGGGAACACTTCCTAACTCATTCTATGAGGCCAGCATTACCCTGATACCAATGCTAGGCAACACTACAAGAAAAAAACAAAATTACAGACCAATATCCCTTAGGCACACTGATGCAAAAATCTTCAATAAAATACTCCCAAGTCAAATTCAACAGCATATTAAAATGATTATATACCATGACCAAGTGAGATTTATTCTTGGAATGCAAGGTGGTCGAACATATGTAATTGATCAATGTAATACACCATATTAACAGAACGAAGGGAAGAAAACCCACATGATTACCTCAACTGATGCAGAAAAAACATGTGACAAAATTCAACACACTTTCATGATAAAAATTCAATAAACTAGGAATAGGAGGAAACTACCTCAAAATAATAAAAGCCATATATGAAAAACATACAGAGAACATCATACTCAATGGTGAAAGACTGAAAGTTTTTCCACCAAAGATCAGAAACAAGACAAAGATGTTTGCTTTTGACACTTCTTTCAAACATAGTACTAGAAGTCCTAGCCAAAGCAATTAGGAAAGAAAAAGAAATAAAAGGTATTCATAATGGAAAGAAGTAAAATTGTCTGTTTGCTGATGGTGTTATATGTAGAAAACCCTAAGTATTACAACAAAAAAGTGAAAAATAATCAATGAATTCATCAAAATAGCAGGATAAAATGCAAACACACAAAAATCAGTAGCATTTCTATACACTAAAAAGGAACAATCTGAAAAGGAAATCATGAAAACAATTTTATTTACTATAGTTAATGTTTAGGAATCAGCTTAACCAGGAAGGTGAAAGATGTGCACAACAAAAACTATAATATATTGCTGAAAGTTACAGAAGACATAAATAAATGGAAACACAATCTCCTGTTCATGGATTAGAAGTTTTAGTATTGATGTCAATACTACCCAGTGATCTGCAAATTCAATGCAATCCCTGTCAAAATCTTAATTTTTTTTTTTTTGAAAAAATAGAAAAACTCAGGACTTCCCTGGTGGCGCCAGTGGTTAAGACTCCACGCTCCCAATGCAGGGGGCCCGGGTTTGATCCCTGGTCAGGGAACTAGATCCCACATGCATGACGCAACTAAGAGTTCACATGCCAAAACTAAGGAGCCCACGTGCTGCAACTAAGAAGCTGGTGAGCCGCAACTAAGGAGCCCACCTGCCACAACTAAGACCTGGCACAACCAAATAAATATTAAAAAGAAAAAAGAAAAACTCATCCTAAAATTTATATGGAATCTCAAGCAACCCCAAAGAGCCAAAACAATTTTGAAAAAGAACAAAGCTGGGGTACTCACACTTACTGATTTCAAAACTTGCTACAAAGCTACAGTAATCAAGAGTGTGATACTAGCAGAAAGACAGACATATACACCAACTGGATAGAAACAAGAGCCTAGAAATTAAAACTTACATATATGGTCAAATGATTTTTGACAAGGGTGCCAAGACCATTCAATGGTGAAGGAACAGGCTTCCCAACAAACGGTTCTGGGTAAACTGAATGGCCACATGCAATAGAAAAAAGCTGGAGCCTCCTAACCCTATATACAAATATTAACTCAAAGTGGATCCAAGGCCTAAATGTAACACCTAAAACTATAAAATTCTTAAAAGAAAACATAGGGCAAAAACTTCATGACATTGAATTTGGCAATTATTTCTTTAATAGGACACCAAAGGCAAAGGCAACAAAAGAAAAAATAAACAAACTGGACTTTATGATATTTTTTAAATGTGTGCATCAAAATATGAACAGAGTAAAAAGGCAACCCACAGAATGCGATAAAATACTTGCAAGTCATATATCTGATAAAGGATTAATACACCGAATATATAGAGAACTCCTAAAAACTCAATGTCAGGAAAAAAAAAAAAAAAGAACCACCAAATTAAAACATGAACAAATGCCTTGAATAAATATTTCTGCAAAGACGACATACAAATGGCCAATAAGCTCAGGAAAAAGATGTTCAACATCACTTATCATTTGGGAAATGCAAATCAAAACTACAATGAGGGGCTTCCCTGGTGGCACAGTGGTTGAGAGTCTGCCTGCCAATGCAGGGGACACCGGTTCGTGCCCCAGTCTGGGAAGATCCCACATGCCGTGGAGCGGCTGGGCCCGTGAGCCATGGCCACTGAGCCTGCGTGTCCGGAGCCTGTGCTACGCAACGGGAGAGGCCACAACAGTGAGAGGCCCGCGTACCACAAAACAAACAAACAAAAACAAAAAAGAAAACTACAATGAGATGCTACATCACACTGATTAGGATGGCTACTATCAAAAAAATAAATAAATAATCTGTTGATGAGGGTGTGGAGAAATTGGAACACTTATGGACCATTGTTGGGAGTGTAAGGTGGTACAGGCAGTGTGGAAAACATTACAGCAGTTCCTCAAAAAATTAAAAATAGAATTACCATATGACCCAGAAATTCCATTTCTGGGTATATACCCAAAAGAACTGACAGCAGGATCTCAAAGAGATATTTGTGCATCCATGTTCATAGCAGCGCTCTTCACAATAGCTAAGATGTGGAAGAAACCCAAGTACCCACTGAGAGATGAATGGATAAGCAAACTGTGGTATATACACACAATGGAATATTATTCAGCCTTAGAAAGACAGGAAATTCTGACATGTGCTTCAACATAGATGAATGTTGAGGACATTACGCTAAGTGAAAGAAGCCAGTCACAAAAAGACAAATACTGTATGATTCCATTTATATAAGGTACTTAGAGTAATCAAAATCATAGAGACAGAAAGTAGAGTCATGGCTGCCAGGGGCTAGGAAAGAGGGGAATAGGGAGTTATTGTTTAATGGGTATAGAATTTCAGTTTTACAAGTTATGAAGATGGTTGGTGGTGATAATTGCACATTATTAAAGTATTTAATACCACTGAACTGTACAATTAAAAATGACTAAGATGGTAAATATTGTTTTGTGTACTTTACCATAATTTTTAAAAATGAGGGAATTCCAATTTCCAGTTCCACATGTAAGGAGCTTGAAAGTCACCACTCTGTCCTAACAACAAGTAAAAAGCTGAATAGACTGAAAAATCAAAAACTCTTCTTGGATCCATGAGAAGGGAAGGCACAGGGTAAACCACTGCCCCCAAGAATGCAGAGACGAACAGGCGAATGGAGGGACTTGCAGTATACAGGAGCAGAGACTCACCAGCGGAAAACACCAATTAAACCAGTGCCAGTTGGGAAATCCTGAACGGTACTGATGAACTGCCAAAGGCTGAGTGCAGACAACCCTGAGAGTTAAAAACTGCAGAGGGACCTGGTCATAAGTTGCCCCCCACAATATTGTGAGACTTAACCTGCAGAACCTCGACTAGGTTCCCATAGTAAATATTGGAGAAAAAATCCCCTTGGGCTTGGGGCTGGGGTGGGGGAGGAACCATTTTGAAATAAGAGCACTCTTTCCTTAACAAGATCTGCCCTAAGAGGAATATAACCAGAGCCTAAACTTATGGGGTATCATCAGAGCCTAACTGACCTGGGGAAGGGAAATACCCAATTTCAGCCCCCACTAGCCATCCTATCAAACTGAGAAACACTTATGAAGTTCACAGTCCTGAGGCACAGGCTCACTAAAAGACTGAGACCTAATTATAAATCTACAAAATGCTTCCCCTCCCCGCCCCCCACCTCACCACCACATTCCTAAAAGCCAATTTACAGCAGTTTCTTTTACTCAATACATGATGTCTGGCTATCAAGAAAAAATTAGAAGGCATACCAAAAGTCAAAACATACAATTTGAAGAAACAGAGCCAGCATAAAAACGAGACATGGAAGGGATGCAGGAATTATTAGACTGGGAATTTAAAATAGCCATGATTAACATGCTAAGGGCTGTAATGGATAAAGTTGACAAAATGCCAGAACTGATGGGCAAGCAATGTAAGCAGAGATATAAAAATCCTAAGAAAGAACAACAACAAAAAATGCTACAGATCAAAAACACTGTAACAGAAATGAAGACTGCCTTTGAAGAGCCTATTTAGAAGACTGGGCATGGCTGAGGAAGGAATCTCTGAGTTAGTGGATCTATCAATAGAATCCTCAAAAACCAAAAAGCAAAGAGAATAAAGACTGAAAAAAAGGATCAGAATATCCAAGGACTGTGGGAAAACAACAAAAGGTATAAAATACATGTAATGGGAATACCAGAAGGAGAAGAGAGAGAAAAGGGGACAGAAGAAATACTTGAAGTAATAATTACTGAGAATTTACCCAGGTTAATGTCAGACACCAAACCATAGACTCAGGAAGCTCAGAGAATACCAGTTAAATGCAGAAAAAAAAAAAAAAAGCCCTCAAAAAAACAAACAAAAAAATCCGCAGAGTTAGGCCTATCATTTTCAAAATAAAGAAAATCAAAGATAAAGAAAGAATCCTCAAAGAGGCCAGTGGGAAAAAACACCGTAACTATAGAGGAATAAAGATAAGAAATACATCTGACTTCTTAGGAACCATGTATGCAAGAGAGATGGAGTGAAATATCTAAATGTTGAGAGAGGAAAAAAAACCAAAACACCAACCTGGACTTCTGTACCCTGAAAAATTTCCTTCAAAAGAAAAGGAAAATAATTTCTCAGATAAACAAAAATTGAGGAAATTTGTTGTCAGTAGATCTGCCTTGCAAGAAACGTTAAGATAACTTCTCTAGGGAGAAGGAAATAATATAGGTCAGAAACTCAATCCATATAAAGAAAGGAAGAGCATTCAAGAAGGAACAGGTGAAAGTAAAATTTAAATCTCAATAAATTTGTTTAAATCCTAATTTTTAAAATTTCAATAAAGACTCCAGCAAGTTATTTTTGTAGAAATTGACAAGATAATGCCAAAATTTATATGGAAGCAAATGGGGCCAAGGATAGACAAGAAAACTGTGAAAAAAGATCAAAGTGGAAGGATTTACTCTACTGGATATTAAGATTTATACAGCTACTGTAGTTAAGCCAATGCATGTACAGCACATATGCAGATAGAATAATATAACAAACAGGGTCCAAAGCGTTTTAATGCACACATGGATCTCTGATTTATGACAAAGTGGCACTTTTCAATAAATGATGGTGGACCAACTTGATATCCATAGAGAAAAAGGAAAAAGAAAAAAAAAAAAGAAAAATTGACCCCTTGCTCACATCATACAAAAAAATAAATTTTCAGGTGGAATACAGATCTTAGAATAAGCTAAATACAGCTTCTAGAATATAGGAAAATATCTCCATGACCTTGGGATAGGGAAAGTTTTCTTAAATAAGATAAAAAAGTCATTTATCAATCATAAAGGGAACATTGTTAAATTGGACTACATTAAAATTCATAATTTATGTTCATGGTACTAAACTATTAAGAGAGTGAAAATGCAAGCTGACAGAGTGGAAGAACATATCTGCAATCCAAGGAACCGCCAAGGAGTTCATATCCAAAGTACCCATTTACACACACACACAAGCACATACACACGACCCTATACCCAAACACAAGGACAGACAACCCAACAGAAAAAAATGGGCAAGAAACTGGAACAGACACTTTGCAAAAGAGTATATCCAAATGGCCAATAAGCTTATTCAAAAAGTGTTCAACTTCATTAGTTATCAGGGAAAAACAAATTTTAAAACACAAGATACTACTATACCCTCACCAGAATTGTTAAATTTAAAAGATAGAGAACACCTCACATTGGTAAGGAAGTGGGGGAACTGGAACTCTCATACACTGCTGGTGGGAGTGCAAATTAAGCCAACTATCTTGGAAAACTTTTTGGATCTACAAAAGGTGAATGTGTTCATACCCCATGACCCAGCACTTTAACTCCTAAGAATGTAAGGAACAAAAATATGTGTACTTGGGCACCAAGACATGCAAAAGAATATTTTCATAGCCTCAAACTAAGAACAATCTAAATTTCTATCAACACAATGGATTGGTTACACAAATGGAGTATATATAGTCATACAATGCAATATTGGCAATGAAAATGAGTGAATTATAAGTTATACAAAGTACCTTGGATGAATCTCACAAGCATAATATGTACAAAATAAGCCAGACACCAGGATAAACAGTCTAATTCCAATTATATAAAATTCAAAAACAGTCAAAACCAACAACTAGTATTAGAAGTCAGGATATTGGTTACCTGTGAGAAGGGAAGAATAGTGATTAGAAAAGGAAAAATGCTAATGTTTCATTTCTTGAGCTGGGTTGTGGCTGCACGGCTATGTTCTCTTTGTGATCATTTAACAAGACAAACACATGATTTGTGGACTTTTCGAAATGGTATATATCAATTTAAAAATTTAAATGCAAATCTGAGGTTATTTTGAAGAAATATTAGTTTCTAACAAAGGTTACTTGCCTTGCTATTTCGCTTTCATCCCTGACTGAACTTCTGTCTCCTTTAGGTAATGGAGCTCCTTCTGAGGGATGTATCCAGTCAGAGTTTAAATGTGTTTTCATTTCTCTTCTATGGTGGGCGTCAGCTGCATTTTGATACAGTCAAGGACTAAAAGTCACCTTGAAGCAAATCTTCCTCTTTCTGCAAGGAATCTCTTCAGTGGGCTCCTGTCCTTGGATAGAGGCTTGGCAAAACTATCAGTATTTTGAATGACATTAAATATGATCTCTTGTGGAAGTAGTCAGTCACCAAGAAGGAAGCAGGAATAAGGGGTTCCAGGTTTGTGTGCTACAAGGTAGTATTAAGTGAAACAAAGAGAATCGATTGCTAAGAGGTCTGTTAGAAATTAAAACACCTCGGTGGCATATGAAACAGGATGACTGTCCCTCTTTAAACAACTGCCGTGAAAGAACTTCACACTGGCAGTCTTGCTGGCAGCTAAAGATTTAGCCTCTGCCACCTTACTTCAGACCTGATTCTTGGGGGTAACTGTGCCAACACAAAAAGCACTTGTTCCCCCTGGAGACTTTTTTGAGGAGTCTCATCTTCCAAGGAAATACTCAGCCTTATTCCTGCTACCCCAGC
>NW_006789251.1:1531101-1534523 GCF_000442215.2 Lipotes vexillifer
TCCTGCTGCCCCAGCATTTTGCCCCAACCTATTACCTGTTCACTCAGATCATGGCCACCTCTGAGGTGCGACCATCAACTCAACTTGTGCCATTGCCACTGCCCTGGGCTGGTCTAGAATCCCATGGATTTGGTTTGGGCAGGGATTGGAGATGAAAGATTCTGGACAGTTTTGGCTTCAAGTCTCCTTTACAAAGAGCAACACATTGCTCAAGATAAGGAGGCAGGACCAAGCCTGGAGCCTCTTGAACACATAACCCCTTTAGAGGGAGAGAGAAGGGTTTTAAAAGATTGTGTTCAAATGGATTTAATTACCACAGAACTTATCATAATACATACTCTCAATCAGAGGGAAATATAATGTGAGCTTCTGAAAACCTGTATTCAACTGAGAACATGAAAGATCAAACACAGAAGGTGAATGCGATAATCGGCATAGTAGTGCGGTGATAGCAATGATACAATTACTTAAGTGCATGAGTCAGAATGCCATACAGAGTGACTCAGCTCCTCCATAATAATACCATTATATCACCACAGCATAACAATAAAATAAAACACAGCAACAGTGTAATGAGAGTAGACTTCTGAACTTCCTGTCTTACTGGCTTGTGGTATTTAAATATTATACATAAAAAATGACTAGGGGGCTTCCCTGGTGGCGCAGTGGTTGAGAGTCCGCCTGCCGATGCAGGGGACACGGGTTCGTGCCCCGGTCCGGGAGGATCCCACGTGCCGCGGAGCGGCTGGGCCCGTGAGCCATGGCCGCTGAGCCTGTGCGTCCGGAGCCTGTGCTCCGCAGCGGGAGAGGCCACAACAGTGAGGGGCCCGCGTACTGCAAAAAAAAAAAAAAAAAAAAAAAAAAAAAAAAAAAAAAAAAAAAAAAAAAAAAATGACTAGGGCACATTATTCTTCACTCCAAACTGCAGAACTCTGGTTTTATCTGTAAATTAACTAGACTCTTCTCTGTAAAATAATGTTTCAAACACATTTTCATATACATTATCTTATTTTCAGAACAGTCCTTTAAGGTCATGGCAGAGACAGCAATGTGTCCTCTAACATGAATTTTGCTCTTTCCTCAGTAATATAACCCCCAAAACATCAGCTGCTCAAAATAAAGACTATAACACGCTAATGTTTCATTAATTTTTGTTATTCATACTTTTACAAAATGCATGCATTTTTCCTTAGGTTTGAGCCTTATATAATTCTCCCCAGCTGTATAATTCAACATTTTTTAACTGAATAAGTTGAATCATTTTCCAAGCATACCATTAGTCCTTTGAATTTTTCCTGTCACTTACGCAGGCTTTCATTATACCGAACGTCCTTTGCAAATTTAATCAAGATATTATGTACTTCTCACATCTCATTAAGATGTCAATGTAACAACGTTGCTTATCAGCCACTGTACCCTATTCCTTTCACTTCATATTATTCTCAAGAAAGGTTTCAGTCTACAGTCTACTTTTACTGAGATTAAACTGAATTTTTAAGTCAAACTTTACATTACATAAAATACTTATAAAAATACAAATATTCATTATCAACTTTATTCTCTTTACTAATACAACTCTACAGGGGTAAAAATACATCTGAAGTTACTTTGTCTGACAGGAGTCTCCCCCACTTCCTCTTCCCCAGAGCAAATCATAATCCCACCATACAAATTGCTTATTTTTTTAACCCAATTAAATCTTAATTCTCTTTATCAAATGTAGGAAGAACTGCAATAGTTTTCAACTTCAATTCAGTGTGCCACTTTGTATTGTCACGGAATATCAGATAGTCAGCCATGTAAATTAAGCTGTACTCATTTTCATACCCAATCACTGGTCCACATTTTGTCACCACAAAGATGCACCTGGATTATATATTTCAATATGGACCACTACCTTCCCAACCAATCCCACACCTAGACTGAGCTTAGAAGATATTTTATTTGGTTCTAAATATATTTTGTTGTCACATTCTTATTCACCATCTCTTTTAAACATTAGAGTTGTGATAAACCAAGGACAAGCCTACATACAGAAACTCCCTAAATAGACATACAGAAAAAAAAGTCTTCAGTTCCTATAATGTATTACCTTTAGCACAAGCACAGAAAAAGTGACCACATATATAAGATGTGCAGTGATTTTTTGAGAAGCAGAACAAAAAATTAGGCCTGAGCGACTTGCTGAGTAACATAATCATTACTTTACATAGGAGCATAAGGTGTTTCTCTTTTAAGTGTTTCTCAGAATAAAACTAGGCACTCCTGTATTATTTGGGGTTCCTTGATGGGCAAATATATTTATGACTTGGAGGTAGGAAAAAGTTTCTTAAGACAAAGAAAACAATAACTGTAAAATAAAATCCTGGGAAACTAGACTTCTTTGAAATTAAAAATGTGTGCTCATTAAACGACATCATTATAAAAATGAAGAGGTAATCCACAGCCCAGAAAGAAAATATGTACAAAACACCTATTTAACAAAGAATGGATATCCAAGATACATGAAAAACTCCTACTACTTAATAATAAAAAGACAAATCCAATATAATATGGGCAATGGTCTGAAGAGACACTTTACTGAAGGAGATACACAAATGGCCAATAAGAACACACTCAAAAAAGTGCTCTACACCACTAATCATTAGGGAAATGCAAATTAAAACCTTAAAAACTACAAACCACCCATTGGAAATGGACAAAATTAAAATGTTTGACAACAATAATCCTTGATAAGAATGTAGAGCAACTGGAACTCTCATACATTGTTGTGAAGTATAAAATGGTACAACCACTTTGGAAAAGAGGTCTAGTGGTTTTTTTACAACTAAACATAATTCTACTCCTAGGTGTTTGCTCAAGAGAAATAAAAAAACATATGTTCCCCAAAAGAACTGTACAAAAATGTTCATAGTAGCTTATTCAGGATATCCCAAACTAGAAACAGCCCTGATGTGCATCAATAGGATAAACACACTGCAACATATTCATATAGTACAATGCTACCAAGCAATTAAAAAGGAATGAACTCATGATAAATACAACAAGATAAATTTCAAAAACATTATGTCGATTGAAAGAAGTCTTACGCCGAAGAGAATATATTGCATGATTTTATTTCTATTCAGTTGCGGGGGGAGGGTGTGAATTAACTAGAAAGGAACTTCCTGAGGCACTGGCAATCTTCTATCTCTTGATAGGAGTTTAGGCTGTACAGTTGTATGTATTTGCCAACTCTTCAAATATACACTTACAACTTATGCATTTCACTGTATGTGAATTTTACCTTAAAAAAAGAACAAACTGTGGAAACAAAAAAAAATTCTATCAAAGAAATATGTCTGTTAAAAACTACAAGTGTGGGGCTTCCCTGGTGGCACAGTGGTTGAGAGTCCGCCTGCCGATGCAGGGGATACGGGTTC
>NW_006789251.1:1534782-1564379 GCF_000442215.2 Lipotes vexillifer
GAGAGGCCCGCGTACCGAAAAAAAAAAAAAAAAACTACAAGTGTGAAACTGTACTAAATAAGAAAAATAAATTAAGTAATTTTTGGAAAAAAGTACATAATCTAAGTCAAGTATATGAAGAAACAGAATGACCCTTGCACTTAACACAGATGTCTGCCCGGCCTGCCCCACCCACTTCCTTCAGGTCTCTGGTAAAATACAATTTTAACAGAAAGGCCTTTTCTAACTCCTAATTAACAAGTACCCCCAATTCTCACTTTCTATCCTTGTGTCCTGCTTAATATACATGCATAACCTTTAGTATTACCACAAGAACACATCTGTTTGCTTATTGTAGGTCTCACCACCAGTAAAATGTAAACACCAAGAAAGCAGTGGGGGAAAGAGGGTATTCTTGTACACGTTATTCCATTTCTAACATATCAACTCAACTGCAATCAACTTGTGATCTGAGGTAGATTTTAATGGAATGATGTAGGCCTTACAGGAATAAGACCAAAAAATACACTACAGAGGGAACGTCTCTCCTGTTCTCTCCATTTTTGGTCTCTGCCTACAAGAAATCTGGAATTTCCACTAAAATCCACTCACTCTACATTATCTGGTCCCTCTCCAGCCCTTGCACACTCAGCAAGGAAGTGTGACTAATCTGATAAACCAGAGTTTGATATTAATTTGGCTATATTTTACTTGAGGGTGAGATCACTGAGTTAGCCAGCCCATGTTCTTGCCACCTTCTTGTCTCCTTTTATTTATTTATTTTTACATCTTTATTGGAGTACAATTGCTTTACAATGGTGTGTTAGTTTCTGCTTTAGAACAAAGTGAATCAGTTATACATATACATATGTTCCCATATCTCTTCCCTCTTGCATCTCCCTCCCTCCCACCCTCCCTATCCCACCCCTCTAGGTGGTCACAAAGCACCGAGCTGATCTCCCTGTGCTATGCGGCTACTTCCCACTAGCTATCTACCTTACGGTTGGTAGTGTATATATGTCCATGCCTCTCTCTCGCTTCATCACAGCTCACCCTTCCCCCTCCCTATATCAAGTCCATTCTCTAGTATTTAGCGAGACCTACCAGATCTTGACTTTCTCAGTGCCACCTATGACTGTGTGAAGCAGGCCCACAGGTTTCATTCATGCTACACTGTTGGGTAAGGAGTCTAACAATCTGCTTTGCAAATCCAGTCAGGTCTCTGCAGGCAGCATGAATATATTAAGGGTGGGAGGTTTCAAACCTAAGCCATGTCCTCCAGTACAGCTTTTTCCTAAACACCTTGAATTAAAGGTTATAGGATACTTGCACAGATTAATAAAAGTTTGTTCCATAAAGGCTGTACATCTCATTCGGACAGTAATCACTGAATATATACCATATATCAGTCGAAAGGCCAAAGGAGTTATAAACTCCTAAATCAAGAAAAATAGAAAAAACATAAAAATGATAAAATATTCCATTGGTGCTAAATAACTTAGTTTAATAAATTTGCCTTTAATACAAGTGTAAAATAAGATTCCTAACATTTCAACTACAGTTAAACCCACACTTCAAAACTAAGTCAGTAATTAGCAACATGTTAACTGTGAAAAGTTTTTAACTACAAGAGTGTCAAATGCAATACAGAACTCTTAAATATTTAATGCCTTCTGTCAGAATATTAAAAATAAACTTCTTAGCATCCCAAGGCTATCAAAGGTCCTCCCCCCGCCAAAAAATTATTTTAACAAAAGTATAATCCCTGCTGGTGTTTATATTTGTTAAAATTTTTAAAACTCAAGGCTTCTAACTTGAATATGATTTGAGTAGTTTTATACCATCCGAAGATGCCTGATACATACTAACTTTTTGCAGGCTCATGGTCTCAGCAGAAGAAATCATGTCAGTCACAAAGTTTTAAAATTATAACTGGGCTTTTAAACTACGAAATAAAATAAGAAAATCTAACATGATTTAGTACCTTTCCTTCTTCTTTTAATTATTTTTGCCAATAAGGTATCAAATTTCACTTCATCATTCTTCATTCAAATAGACTACTACCATACAAGATTTTAGTTTGTTTCTTCTTAATTAGGTGGCTGTTATCAAATGCCCGAGGACAATTCTCATTAGAGCTGAGCATTTTTAAATAAGGGTAACTAGTTTTAATTTAAAATAAAACTAAGAATATATGTACATGTACATTAAAATATAACCTATGTAAACTAGTAAGAGACATTCAACTAGAAAACTGAAAAGTACCCATTAAAAAGAAGACAAAGGTGAAATTTTTAAATTGAAATAATACTTAAGAATATATGAAATGCCGAGAAGAATAATTTCTCCTACAGTTAAAACAAATGTGTTTTAAGGAGAGAGAAAAAAATAAGCTCCTCAAAACTTGCAAAGCAAAACATGGACTTAGTAACTTATTAAAAACTATACCCCTGATTTTCTTTTGAGAAAAAAGAAATAGTTTAAACAAGGGCATGAAACACACTTAAGATTAAGACTAATAATACTCTGCTCTCACTCAAAAATACTACTAGAAAAAAATTAAATAGAATTTCAGATATTTCCATTTAATGTGGGCAAAATATACAATGTTCATTTCTGAAATATAAGCTAATTATTTTCATTCATAATATAAAGTGATTTAGGTAAAGTTTACTTTTCTTAGTACTCAAAATTAAACAGGAATTGTTTTCCATATCTAAGAATTATAATGGTAATGTGTAATAAAAGTTTAATTTTGCTAAACTAAAGCTCAAATAGATTCAAATAAAAAACATGTATGAAAATATCTAGATTAAACAATAAAACTTTAATTTTTGTTATTTTGCAATGACAGTAGGTTTACTTTTTCTAACATTCAAAAACACTAGCCTTTTATCAATATAAAACGATTTTAAAAATCACAATAGAATCTTTTATATATAACTTAGAAAAACCATTTCACATGATACACTCATAACACTCAGGAAATTACAATCCAGAAAGGGAGAGTCTCCCTGAAACAGAAAGAAGTTCTTTCTTTTTGTCACCTCCAATCCTTATATGTAATCTTTATTTTACATCATTTACATAGAAATATTTATCACAATCTGACAGGTAGATAAGACAAAGAAAATTTTTTGCCTTCTAAAGTTCATCAAGTAAATTTACTCAGTCTTCTTAGTATGCTTCTTATGAACTTTATCTGAAGCATCAGCTATAGGTTTTGAGGTCGATGAACCAGTACCACTGAGAGATGATTTTGTTTCACTTCTCTTTTCACATGATGAAAACAGCTGCTGCCAGCCAAACAGCATCCGACTCAATGTATCCTCAAAAAAAGCAAAAGGCATAACAGCAGTCTCTGTAATCATCATGGTTATCTGAAAAAAAAAGTTCAATTTTGAATTTAAATACAAATGTTTTCTGTTTCCTAAAACTGAGAGGGGAAAGTGAAAAAGAAGAAAATATTCAAAACGCTTTTTTTTATTGAGGTATAATTGACATATAACATTATACTAGTTTCAGGTGTACAAAATGATTCGGTATCTGCATATATTATGAAATAACCACCACGATAAGTCTAGTTAACATCCATCACCATACACAGCACACAAAATTTTTTTTATGTGATGAGAATTTTTAAGATCTACTCTCTTAGCAACTTTCAAATATGCAATACAGTATTAAAATAGTTACCATGCTATACGTTACACACTGATGACTTATTTGTTTATTAACTGGAAGTTTGAACTTTTTGACTCCTTTTAACCCATTTCACCAAGCCTCGTCACCACCCCCACCCCCAATCCACTTCTGGCAACCACTAATCTGTTCTCTGTATCTATGAGCTTGCGCTTTTTTTAAATTTTAGATTCCACACACAAATGAGATCATACTGTATTTGTCTTTGTCTCATTTTTTTCACCAGGCATAACGCCCTGGTTATGATGTTAGCTGTGGGCTTGTCATATATAGCCTCTATTATGTTGAGGTACATTCCCTCTACACCCACTTTGTTAAGAGTTTTTATTGTAAATGGGTGCTGAATTCTGTCAAATGCTTTTTCTGCATCTATTGAGATTATATGATTTTTATCCTTCATTTTGTTAATGTGATATATGACACTGATTGATTTGCAGATGATGAACCATCCTTGCATCCCTGGAATCAATCCCACTTGATCACGATGTATAATCTTTTTAATGTATTGTTGAATTTAGTTTGCTAATATTTTGTTGGGGGTTTTTGCATCTATGCCCATCAGGGATATTGCCCTATAATTTTCTTTTCTTGTGGCATCCTTGTCTGGTTTTGGTTTCATGGTAATGTTGGCCTTGTAAAATGAGTTTGGAAGCATTCCCTCATCTTTTATTTTTGAAAGAGTTTGAGAAGGATTGGTATTAATTCTTGTAATGTTTGGTAGAATTCACCAGCAAAACTGTCTGGTCCTGGATTTTTATTTGTTGGGAGGTTTCTGATCACTGATACAACCTCCTTACTGGTAATTGGCCTGTTCAGATTTTCTATTTCTTTGTGATTCAGTCTTGACAGGTTGTATGTTTCTACAAGTATGTCCATTTCTTCTAGGTTGCCCACGTTGTTGGCATATAAGTGTTCATAGCAGTCTCAATCCCTTCTATTTTCATGGTATCAGTTGTAACGTCTCTTCTTTCATTTCTGATTTTATCCACCTGAGTTCTCTTGTTTTCTTTCTTGGTGAGTCTAACTGAAGGTTTGTTAATTTTGTTTATCTTTTCAAAGAACCAACTCTTAGTTTGGTCTTTTCTATTGTCCTTTTAGTCTGTATTTCATTTATTTCTGCTCTATGTTATTTCCTTCCTTCCATTAACTTTGGGCTTAATTTGTTCTTTTTCTAGTTCCTTAAGGTATAAAGTTAAGTTATTTGAGATTTTTATCATTTCTTGAGGTAGGCATTTATTGCTATGAACTTCCCTCTTAAAACTACGTTTGCTGCATCCCATAAGATTGGAATGTTGTATTTCCATTTTTGTCTCAAGGTATTTTTTTGATTTCTCTGTTATTTCTTCACTGACCCACTGGTTGTTCTATAGCATTATGTTTAATTCCCACGTTTGTGATTTTTCCAGTTTTCTTCCTAGTAAACAATTTCCAGTTTCATACTATTCTAGCTGGAAAAGATTCTTGATATGATTTTCATCTTCTTAAATTTATTAAGACTTGTTTTATGACCTAACATATGATGAATCCTGGAGAATATTCCATGTGTGCTTGAGAAGAATATGTATTCTGTTGCTTTTGGATGGAATGTCCTGTCTATATCTTTAGTTAAGTCTATCTAGTCTAATATGTCCTTTGGGGCACGTTTCCTTCTTGATTCTCTGTCTAGTGATCTATCCATTGTTGTTAGTGAGGGGACTTCAATAAGTCCCTTACTATTATTGTTTTGCTCTCTATTTCTCTATGTCTGTTAATATTTGCTTTATATATTTATGTTGGTACATAAATATTTGCAAATGTTATGTATCCTTATTAGAAATGACTGCTTTATCATTATGTAACGCCCTTCTTTCTAATTAGTCTTTGTTTTAAAGTCTGTTTTGTTTGATATAAGTATAGCTATCCCAACTTTCTTTGGGCTCCCATTTGCATGGAATATATTTTTCTATCCCTTCACTTTCAGTCTATTTCTCTCTTCACATCTGCAGTGAGTCTCTTGCAGGCAGCATATAGATGGGTCTTATTTTTTTTTTTAATCCATTCAGCTACTCTATGTCTTCTGAATAGAGAATTCAGTCAATTTACATTTAAAGTAATGAATAAGTATGCACTTATTTTCATTCTGTTAATTGTTTTCTGGCTGTTTTGTAGTTCCTCTCTGGTCCTTTCTTCTTCCCTTGCTCACTTCCATTATGGCTTGATGACTTTCTCTAGTGCAATGCTTAGATTACTTTCTTGTTATCTTTTGTGTATATACTACAGGTTTTTGCTCTGTAGTTATCATATTTTCATATAACAACTTATGTTAGTGACAGTCTATTTTAAGTTGATAATAACTTAAGTATAAGTGCATTTCAATGTTCTATATTTTTACTCTCCCCCTCAATGTTTTTTTGTTTTTGATGTTACATTTTACATCTTTTTATCTTGTGTGTATCCCTTAATTATTGTAGTTACAGTTATTTTTACTACTTTTGTCTTTTAACATTCATACTAACTTTATAAGTGATTAATCCACTACCTTTACTATATATTAACCCTTACCAGTGAGATTTATATTTTCATATGTTTTCTTGTTACGAATTAGCATCCTTTCCTTTCAGCCTAAAGAAGTCCCTTTAACATTTTGTGTAAGGTCAATTTAGTGGTGATAAGCTCTAGCTTTTGCTTGTCTGGAAAAATTCTTTTTCTCTCCTCTAATTCTGGATGTAACTGCCGGGTGGACTAACTTAGGTTGGGAGTTTTTTTCCTTCAGTGCTTTGCATATATCATGCCACTCCATTCTGGCCTGCAAAGTTTCTACTGGAAATATTTGCTCATAGTCTTATGGGGGTTCCTTTATACATAACACAGTTTTCCCATTGCTACTTTTAAGAATCTCTCTTTGTCTTAAACTTTTGACATTTTAACTATAATGTGTCTTGGTGGGATCTCTTTGGGGGTCCCTGTATGTGGAACTCTCTGGGCTTCCTGGATCTGCATGTTTGTTTCCTTCCCCCAGATTAGGGAAGTTTTCAGCCATTCTTTCTTCAAATAATTTTTCTGCCCCTTTCTCTCTCTTCTTTCCTTCTGGGAGCCCTGTTATATGAATGTCAGTCCTCCTGATGTTGTCCCATAAGTTCCTTAAGCTATCTTCACCTTCTTTCATTCTTTTTCCTTTTTGCAGCTCTGATTGGGTGAGTTCCACTGCCTGGTCTTCAAGTTCACTGATCCTTTTTGCTGCTTCTAGTCTGCTGTTGAACCCCCCTAGTAAATTTTTTAGTTCAGTTATTATATTCTTCAGCTCTGTGACTTCTATCTGGTACTTTCCTATATTTCCTATTTTCTTTGTTGAAGTTCTCACTGTGTTCAATATGCATTCTTAATTTAATCTTCAGCAGAAGCAAATTAAGTTAGGTTCTGGAAAAAAAAATCTGTTCTCTATAAGTTTACACTTAATTAATGGAAAAGAACATAACTCATTAACAATAATACAAAATACCACATTTCTGAGTGCCAAATGAGCAGCATAAGCAAAAAAGTACATTTAGTATTGAAAGGAAATAAGAAGATAAAATATCATTTACAGTCTACACCAAATGACCAAGAATACCTATTAATACTATGCACTTAACATGTGCCAGAACTGTGATAAGTGTTTTGTATTACCTTATTCTCTTTAAATGTAATCCCAAAACTATTCTATTATTACTCTCATCATAGAGATGTGGAACTGAGGTTCTGACAGGTTAAGTAACTTGCTCAAAGTCACAGAGCTAATAAGTGGCTAAGCACTTAGGAACACTCAGATTTTGAGTCTGATCACTAAATACACTGCAGTCTATCATTATCTAAAGTCACAGACTTCCACTAAATTGTAGAATCCTGCCAGTATGAGGGACTGTAGTAAGTCTCTAGCCATCCAATTTTTTCCATATATATTTATATATATAAGCAACTGAGACACTGAGAGATAGAATGGAGTGCTACCAATCTTTTATCTGGCAAAATGTATAGTGTTCAGAGATGTTTAGATTTGCTCAAGAAATTATACTGGTGCCAAAATGAATCTGGGACAATGTTATGGACTAGAATGGTTCCCAAAAGCCCATGAATTTCCAAGAGGCAATTCCTCCAGCAGATCTCAGATAATGAATCAAACTAGGTATTTCTGGAATTAAATTTCATAAGAGGTCCCTACATAATCAGCTTTCCTGAGGACAATGGAAACAAGAGTAAATTCTTATTATCTGCAATATAGTCTAGGTAGTGGGGAGTTGGAGACAAAGTGGGTGTCCATCACAAGAGGAATGGAAAAGTGAAATGTATACTGTGTAATTGTTAAAAATAATAAATCGTAAAGTTATATGGAAAAATTCTTAAAATATACTGTTAGGTGAAAATGAGACAAAGAACAAAAGCTATAACATACTATCATTTATTTAAATTTAAAACTGTACGCACACAGCATTGTGAATATACTAAACACCACTGAATTGTATAAACAGCTGATTTTGTTATGCCAATTTGACTACAATAAAAATAAACAAATAACAAATAAACCTTTTTTTAATGCACGCACATAAACTACAGGCCAGCCATGACTAAATAGCTTGTATCAGACTCAGTATCTCAACAAAATCAATATAAAAGACACAAATACATAAAACAACTGTAAAAAGACACTGGACAACAACCAATACAGGTATAACCTGGTGGGGTTATGATCCCTAAAAGAAAGGAAGTTGAACAAAGTGAACTCCACATTTAACCTGGCTTTTTCTTTTAAGGACATGTGTCAATTCACAGCATAGGGAAATGAAATGCAGAAGTCCCAAATGGGTTAAAGAGACAGAGGCTGGAGTCTGAGAAGGCCAAAGCGTCTAGCACTTGAGAGCAAGAACAGCTCAAAGAGGAGTAACCACATTAAGTAAGCCCCCAAGTCCATGTGTAGTCTGTGCTGGAGGAGTTTACCATTGCTAAATTGTGCAAACATAGAAACAGATTTCAAAAACCTAGCAGAGAACAACAGCTGGGAGGCCAAAGAGCTGAGCAGCCCACTGCTTGGTTCTGGGAAGACGGGTTGGAGTTCAAAGCCAGGCAAGGTGGACCTGCCCAGGGGTACACCTCGGGCTTAAAGTGAGACCCCCAAAGGGTCACATTCTAGAAGGGCAAATCTGAAACAGAACAGCACTAACAAAGCCTAAAATCCACAGGATTAAAATAATCTGCTTGTGCGTTACACCTGGCTGCCCAAAGAATGTTGAATGTAATCCCTGCCCTCAAAAATCTTACAGACTAGCCAGAGACAGGCAAGTAAATCTGTAATTACAAAACCGTAAGAGTAAGTGCAGTAATGGAGGTTTGCCCAGAAACGTTAAGTAAGGGATATGGATTTAGAAGTCATTACCATACAAGTAAAAGGTAAAGGCATGACTTATAATGTAATCGCCTGGAGAGAATATAGAGTGAGAAGAGTCCAAATATAATGTTAACCTCCAAGTTTATACCATTACTGGTTAATATCTAAGAAGAATTTCTTTAGATTAAATTATTCTTTAGAATAAATAGTTACAATGAGATGTGTTAGCATAATTATCCTGGTCATAGCTTGACTTCAGGGACAACCAACAAAAAACAAAAGAATTCAGGTCAAACAATGGTCCACTGTCAGGAAAACAGCAATGTCTTTTTACAAAATCCAAAAGAGATGCGTGTCAGGATCTAAAGTACTTCCTGAGAACATGAACTATACTAAGTATTTTTCAAGTCGAGTTTTAATAGAATCTCCACTCCCGGTAGACTCATCACTCACCTAAGGAATACTGCTGGCATCATAAATTACTGCTGAGATAGACTTATGAGGTCCATGGATGGATTTCTGTGAATTCAGCCTCTTCTTAGGGTTTATTCAATAAGGTGACACAAATATAATGGTGACAAATGGAATGAACACTTATTCTTCTATAAATAAAATATAAAACTGTCTCCCTATTCAGCAAACTATTAAAAGAAAAAGCATATTACCTAAATTAAACAGCATTTGACTTCATAGTCTCTTGCTTAAAAAGGGAAGTAAACCAAAGAATGCAGAAGCCCTAATCTGACATTTAAACATATCCTAAAGTAAAAATTAATTCCAGTAAAGAATTTGTTTGAGCTCTGCCACATTTTTTTTTTAACATCTTGGAGTATAATTGCTTTACATTGTTGTCTTAGTTTCTGCTGTATAACAAAGTGAATCAGCTATACATATACTTATATCCCCATATCCCCTCCCTCTTGCGTCTCCCTCCCATCCTCCCTATCCCAACCCTCTAGGTGGTCACAAAGCACCGAGCTGATCTCCCTGTGCAATGCTGCTGCTTCCCACTAGCTATCTATTTTACATTTGGTAGTGTATATATGTCCATGCCACTCTCTCACTTCGTCCCAGCTTACCCCTCCCCATCCCCATGTCTTTAAGTCCATTCTCTATGTCTGGGTCTTTATTCCTGTCCTGCCCCTAGGTTCTTCAGAACCATTTTATTTTTAGATTCCATACATATGTGTTAGCATACAGTATTTGTTTTTCTTTTCCTGACTTACTTCACTCTATATGACAGACTCTAGGTCCATCCACCTCACTACAAATAACTCAACTTCATTTCTTTTTATGGCTGAATAATATTCCATTGTATATATGTGCCACATCTTCTTTATCCATTCATCTGTCGATGGACACTTAGGTTGCTTCCATGTCCTGGCTATTGTAAATAGTTCTGCAAAGAACATTGTGTTACATATCTCTTTTTGAATTATGGTTTTCTCAGGGTATATGTCCAGTAGTCAGATTGCTGGGTCATATGATAGTTCTATCCTTAGTTTTTTAAGGAACCTCCATACTGTTCTCCATAGTGGCTGTATCAATTTACATTCCCACCAACAGTGCAAGAGGGTTCCCTTTTCTCCACACCCTCTCCAGTATTTATTGTTTGTACATTTTTTGATGATGGCCATTCTGACCCATGTGAGGTGAAACCTCATTGTAGTTTTGATTAGCATTTCTCTAATGATTAGTGACGTTGAGCATCCTTTCATGTGTTTGCTGGCAATCTCTATACCTTCTTTGGAGAAATGTCTATTTAGGTCTTCTGCCCATTTTTGGATTGGGTTGTTTGTTTTTTTGATATTGAGCTGCATGAGCTGCTTGTATATTTTGGAGATAAATCCTTTGTCAGTTGCTTCATTTGCAAATATTTTCTCTCATTCTGAGGGTTGTCTTTGCATCTTGTTTATGGTTTCCTTTGCTGTGCAAAAGCTTTTAAGTTTCATTAGGTCCCATTTGTTTATTTTTGTTTTTATTTCCATTTCTCTAGGAGGTGAGTCAAAAAAGGATCTTGCTGTGATTTATGTCATAGAGTGTTCTGCCTATGTTTTCCTCTAAGAGTTTTATAGTGTCTGGCCTTACATTTAGGTTTAAGCCCAGGTTTATCTCTGGGCTTTCTATCCTGTTCCATTGATCTATCTTTCTGTTTTTGTGCCAGTACCATACTGTCTTGATTACTGTAGCTTTGTAGTATAGTCTGAAGTCAGGGAGCCTGATTCCTCCAGCTCCGTTTTTCTTTCTCAAGATTGCTTTGGCACATTATTTATATAATATCTCATGTTATATCATTTCAGAATATTCCCAGAAAAATGTGACCTAAACTATAAGTTCCTCAAAGGCACAAACAGTACTCATGTACTTTTATATCCTCTACAGTGCATAGCAATGAGAGTATAATGAATGAACATAACTTCTACCTCATATGAATAATTCAGACTATTACAATATATCTATATAAGCAAAATTTGCATAATTAATCTTTCTCTCCACCCAGAACATAATTCTTCCTGCCTCCATCTGCCTAAATCCAAACAATCCTTTGCAGGGCAACTGCGTAATGTCTACTCCATTAAGCGTCCCCCAATGCCCTCCAATAATTAACTTCTGATACATGGCATATTCAGCCTGGTTTTCTGGTACTCTATGCTTTCTTCATTGGTGATATCACTCACTCAGACATTAATAATTATTAACCTAAATGACTGTCAAACAAACCTTCAGATCCTCATTTTTATAAATCTCTTCAATAAGTTGGTTAAATAAACTGTTCATCTGGTAGTATAGTCTTAGATAAATAAGTATGAGAGAATTAAATACAGAGAGACCTATGAAAGAGCATTTTAGTCATTTATCAGTTAGTCAACAAATATATATTAAAAATCTACTACATGCACCAGACAGAATGCTAGGGATACAGTGCTGAATAAAACAAACTTAGTCCATATCCTCATAAAGTTTAAAAGTACAATGCCTCGGGCTTCCCTGGTGGCGCAGTGGTTGGGAGTCCGCCTGCCGATGCAGGGGACACGGGCTCGTGCCCCGGTCCGGGAAGATCCCACATGCCGTGGAGCGGCTGGGGCCCTGAGCCGTGGCCGCTGGGCCTGCACGTCCGAGGCCTGTGCTCCGCAACGGGAGAGGCCACAACAGTGAGAGGCCTGCATACCGGAAAAAAAAAAAAAAAAGTATAATGCCTCATATTTCTTTTTAGACAATAACATCTTTTTTTGTTTTTTTTTCTTTGCGGTATGTGGGCCTCTCACCGTTGTGGCCTCTCCCGTTGCGGAGCACAGGCTCCGGAGGCGCAGGCTCAGCAGCATGGCTCACAGGCCCAGCCGCTCCGTGGCATGCGGGATCCTCCCAGACCGGGGCACGAACCCGTGTCCCCTGCATCGGCAGGCGGATTCCCAACCACTGCACCACCAGGGAAGTCCTAGACAATAACATATTGAAGACAGAGTCTGTGTCTTATTCAAAGTTTACATGTCCAACTGTGTCCCCCGAGAGGGCCTAATACCATTGTCCCTCATTCATGTATTCAACAAAGTACTATCTGAATACACCTCTCAACAGCATGCAGCAAAACTGACCAGTCCATCCTTCTTAATACCATCTCCTGGTTTTTAGCAGCTTCTTTCCCATTTCTCATTCTGGATCTTCCCTATCTAAATATTACAAAATCTCATGACTCTGTACTCTCTCCTGTCTCACTCTATGCTTTTGTCCCTATGTAATATAACTGCCACCCTAAGTTAATTTATAAACTGAATACAATCTCAATAAAAATACCAACAAATTTTATTATAGAGTTAGACAAACTGCCAATAAAGTTCATATCAATATGCAAAAAAAGCTGGGAAAAAAACTGAAAATAAACAATCATGCCAGAATATCCAGAGAAGACTGAAAAAGTGCCCAATTCTCTCTCTAAACAGGATATGCAGCCAGACTTTAATTTTTGCCAATCTGATGAGAAATGATATCTGAGTGTAATTTTCATTAATATATCCCCAAATGAGCATCACATGTTTTCATATGTTTAAGGGACATTGTATCTTTGTTGTGTGAATTGTCTGTTGATAAATTTCTTTCATTTTTTTATTAGGTTTTTAATCCTTTATCCCTTAATTTTTCTTAACAGTTCAAGGATGTTTATGAACTGCTGAATGAATATTCAGGGTTCTACTAGAGATATTTTTTACTTTTTAAGGCTAAAATCTTGTTATGAAATATTTCTTAGAGATAAAAAGTATTTGGAATAGAGGAGTTTTTTCAATTTTTTTTATTGAAGTATAGTTGATTTATTATGTCGTGTTAGCTTCAGGTGTACAGCACAGTGATTCAGTTTCTCATATTTTTATATATATATATGTGTGTGTGTGTGTGTGTGTGCGTGTGTGTGTGTATTCTTTTTCAGATTCTTTTCTCTTACAGGTATTACAAAGTATTGAGTATAGTTCCCTGTTCCATACAGTAGGTCCTTCGTGGTTATCTTTTTTATATATAGCAGTGTGTATATGTTAAATTTAAAAGCTTTTGTGCAGCAAAGGAAACCATAAACAAAACAAAAAGACAACCTAAGGACTTGAGAGAAACTATTTGCAAATGAGGCACTAACAAGGGGTTCATCTCCAAAATATACAAACAGCTCATACAGCTCAATATCAGAAAAACAAACAACCCAATCAAAAAATGGGCAGAAGTCTACAAAGACATTTCTCCAAAGGAAACATACAGATGGCCAACAGGCACATGAAAAAATGCTCCATATTGCTAATTATCAGAGAAATGCAAATCAAAACTACAATGAGGTATCATCTCACACCAGTCAGAATAGCCATCATCAAAAAGTCTACAAATAATAAATGCTGGAGAGGGTGTGGCAAAAAAGGAACTGTCCTACACTGCTGGTGGGAATGTAAATTGGTATAGCCACAATGGAGAGCAGTATGGAGGTGCCTTAAAAACTAAAAATAGAGAGGAGCTTCAAGATGGCAGAAGAGTAAGACACGGAGATCACCTTCCTCCACACAAATACATCAGAAATATATCTACATGTGGAACAACTCCTACAGAACACCTACTGAATGCTGTCAGAAGACCTCAGACCTCCCAAAAGGCAAGAAACTCCTCACATTACCTGGGTAGAGTAAAAGAAAAAAGAGACAAAGAATAGGGACAGGACCTGCACCAGTGGGAGGGAGCTGTGAAGGAGGAAAGGTTTCCACACACTAGGAAGCCCCTTCGCGGGCGGAGACTGCCGGTGGCGGAGTCGGGGGAGCTTCGGATCCACGGAGGAGAGCGCAGCAACAGGGGTGCGGAGGGCAGAGCGGAGAGATTCCTGCAGAGAGGATCGGTGCCGACCAGCTCTCACCAGCCCGAGAGGCTTGTCTACTCACCCGCTGGGACGGGTGGGGGCTGGGAGCTGAGGCTCGGGCCTCGGAGATCGGATCCCAGGGAGAGGACTGGGGTTGCCCGCGTGAACACAGCCTGTAGGGGGCTAGTGCGCCACAGCTAGCCGGGAGGGGTAGGGAGTCCGGGAAAAAGTCTGGAGCTGCTGAAGAGGCAAGAGACTTTTTCTTGCATCTTTTGTTTCCTGGTGCGCGAGGAGAGGGGATTAAGAGCACTGCTTAAAGGATTTCCAGAGATGGGCGCGAGCCACGGCTATCAGCGTGGACCCCAGAGACGGGCATGAGATGCTAAGGCGGCTGCTGCAGCCCCCAAGAAGCCTGTATGCAAGCACAGGTCACTCTCCACACAACCCCACGCCCCCCCCCCCGCCCCCACCGGGAGCCTATGCAGCCCGCCACTGCCAGGGTCCCGGGATCCAGGGACGACTTCCCCGGGAGAACACACGGCGCGCCTCAGGCTGGTGCAACATCCTGCTGGCCTCTGCCGCCACAGGCTCGCCCCGCATTCCGCACCGTTACCAACCCCCCCGCACCGCCTGAGTGAGCCAGAGCCCCCGAATCAGCTGCTCCTTTAACCCCGTCCTGTCTGAGTGAAGAACAGACGCCCTCAGGCAACCTACATGCAGAGACGGGTCCAAATAGAAAGCTGAACCCCAAGACCTGTGCGAAAAAAGAAGAGAAAGGGAAATCTCTCCCAGCAGCCTCAGTAGCAGCGGATTAAATCTCCACAATCAACTTGATGTACCCTGCATCTCTGGAATACCTGAATAGACAACGAATCATCCCAAACTGAGGAGGTGGACTTTGGGAGCAACGATATATTTTTTTTTCCCCCTTTTTCTCTTTTTGTGAGTGTGTATGTGTATGCTTTTATGTGCGATTTTGTCTGTATAGATTTGCTTTTACCATTTGTCCTAGGGTTCTGTCGCGTTTTTTTTTATTATTATTATTATTACTTAAAAATTTTTCTATTCTTTTTTTTTCTTCTTTCTTTTTTGCGGAACGTGGGCCTCTCACTGTTGTGGCCTCTCCCGTTGCAGAGCACAGGCTCCTGACACGCAGGCTCAGTGGCCACGGCTCAGGGGCCCAGCTGCTTGCGGCATGTTGGATCTTCAAGGACCAGGGCACTAACCCGTGTCTCCTACATTGGCAGGCGGACTCTCAACCACTGCGCCACCAGGGAGGCCCAAAAAATTTCTATTGTTCATAATTATTTTTTATTTTTTATTGTAATAACTTTATTTTATCTTCTTTCTTTCTTTTCTCCCTTTTATTCTGAGCCGTGTGGAGGACAAACTCTTGGTGCTCCAGCCAGGCATCAGGGCTCTGCCACTGAGGTGGAAGAGCCAACTTCAGGACACTGGCCCACAAGAGACCTCCCAGCTCCACGTAATATCAAATGGCGAAAATCTCCCAGAGATCTCCATCTCAATGCCAAGACCCAGCTCCACTCAATGACCAGCAAGCTACAGTGCAGGACAACCTATGCCAAACAACTGGCAAGACAGGAACACAACCCCATCCATTAGCACAGAGGCTGCGTAAAACCATAATAAGGTCACAACACCCCAAAACACAACACCAGATGTGGACCTGCCCAAGAGAAAGACAAGATCCAGCCTCATCGACCAGAAGACAGGCACTAGTCCCCTCCAGCAGGAAGACTACAACACACTGAACCAACATGACACTGGTGGCAGACACGAAAAACAACGGAAACTATGTACCTGTAGACTGTAAAAAGGAGACCCCAAACAGAGTAAGTTAAGCAAAATTAGAAGACAAAGAAACAGAGCAGATGAAGGAGCAAGATAAAAACTCACCAGACCTAACAAATGAAGAGGAAATAGTCAGTCTACCTGAAAAAGTATTCAGAATAATGATAGTAAAGATGATCCAAAATCTTGGAAATAGAATGGAGAAAATACAAGAAACGTTTAACAAGGACCTAAAAGAACTAAAGAGCAAACAAACAGAGATGAACAACACAATAAATGAAATTAAAAATTCTCTAGAAGGGATCAATAGCAGAATAACTGAGGCAGAAGAACGGATAAGAGACCTGGAAGATGAAATACCGGAAACAACTACTGCAGAGCAAAATAAAGAAAAAAGAATGAAAAGAACTGAGGACAGTCTCAGAGACCTCTGGGACAACAATAAACGCACCAACATTCGAATTATAAGGGTCCCAGGAGAAAAAGAGAAAAAGAAAGGGACTGAGAAAATATCTCAAGAGATTATAGTTGAAAACTTCCCTAATATGGGAAAGGAAATAGTTAACCAAGTCCAGGAAGCACGGAGAGTCCCATACAGGATAAATCCAAGAAAAATCACGCCAAGAAACATATCAATCAAACGATCGAAAATTAAATACAAAGAACAAATATTAAAAGCAGCAAGGGAAAAACAACAAGTAACACATAAGGGAATCCCCATAAGGCTTACAGCTGATCTTTCAGCAGAAACTCTCCAAGCCAGAAGGGAGTGGCAGGACATATTTAAAGTGATGAAGGAGAAAAACCTACAACCAAGATTACTCTACCCAGCAAGGATCTCATTCAGATTTGATGGAAAAATTGAAAGCTTTACAGACAAGCAAAAGCTAAGAGAATTCAGCACCACCAAACCAGCTTTACAACAAATGCTAAAGGAACTTCTCTAGGCAGGAAACACAAGAGAAGGAAAAGACCTACAATAACAAACCCAAAAGAATTACGAAAATGGGAATAGGAACATACATATCGATAACTACCTTAAATGTAAGTGGATTAAATGCTCCAACCAAAAGACACAAACTAGCTGAATGGATACAAAAACAAGACCCGTATATATGCTGTCTACAAGAGACCCACTTCAGACCTAGGGACACATACAGACCGAAAGTGAGGGGATGGAAAAAGATATTCCATGCAACTGGAAATCAAAAGAAAGCTGGAGTAGCAATTCTCATATCAGACAAAATAGACTTTAAAACACAGACTATTACAAGAGATAAAGAAGGACACTACATAATGATCAAGGGATCAGTCCAAGAAGAAGATATAACAATTGTAAATATTTATGCATGCAACATAGGAGCACTTCAATAGATAAGGCAAATACTAACAGCCATAAAAGGGGAAATCGACAGTAACACAATCATAGTAGGGGACTTTAACACCCCACTTTCAGCAATGCACAGATCATCCAAAATGAAAATAAATAAGGAAACACAAGCTTTAAATGACACATTAAACAAGATGGACTTAATTGATATTTAAAGGACATTCCATCCAAAACCAACAGAATACACATTCTTCTCAAGTGCTCCTGGAAGATTCTCCAGGATAGATCGTATCTTGGGTCACAAATCAAGCCTTGGTAAATTTAAGAAAATTGAAATTGTACCAAGTATCTTTTCCAACCACACCGCTATGCGACTAGATATCAATTACAGCAAAAAATCTGTAAGGAATACAAACACATGGAGGCTAAACAACACACTTCTTAATAACCAAGAGATCAGTGAAGAAATCAAAGAGGAAATCAAAAAATACCTAGAAACAAATGACAATGAAAACACAATGACCCAAAACCTATGGGATGCAGCAAATGCAGTTCTCAGATGGAACTTAATAGCTATAAAAGCCCACCTTTAGAAACAAGAAACATCTCAAATAAACAACCTAACCTTACACCTAATGCAATTAGAGAAGGAAGAACAAAGAAAACCCACAGTTAGCAGAAGGAAAGAAATCATACAGATCAGAAATAAATGAAAAAGAAATGAAGGAAATGATAGCAAAGATCAATAAAACTAAAAGCTGGTTCTTTGAGAAGATAGACAAGATTGATAAACCATTAGCCAGACTCATCAAGAAAAAAAGGGAAAAGACTCAAATCAATAGAACTAGAAATGAAAAAGGAGATGTAACAACTGACACTGCAGAAATACAAAGCATCATGAGAGATTACTACAAGCAACTATATGCCAATAAAATGGACAACCTGGAAGAAATGAACGAAATCTTAGAAAAGCACAACCTTCCGAGACTGAACCAGGAAGAAACAGAAAATATGAACAGACCAATCACAAACATTGAAATTGAAACTGTGATTTAAAATCTTCCAACAAACAAAAGCCCAGGACCAGATGGCTTCACAGGCGAATTCTACCAAACATTTAGAGAAGACTAACACCTAACCTGCTCAAACTCTTCCAAAATATAGCAGAGGGAGGAACACTCCCAAACTCATTCTACAAGGCCACCATCACCCTGATACCAAAACCACACAAAGATGTCAGAAAGAAAGAAAACTACAGACCAATATCACTGATGAACATAGATGCAAAAATCCTCAACAAAATACTAGCAAACAGAATCCAACACCACATTAAAAGGATCATGCGCCATGATCAAGTGGGGTTTATCCCAGGAATGCAAAGATTCTTCAATATATGCAAAACAATCAACGTGATACACCATATTAACAAATTGAGGAGGAAAACCACATGATCATCTCAACAGATGCAGAGAAAGCTTTTGACAAAATTCAACACCCATTTAAGATAAAACCTCTCCAGAATATAGGCATAGAGGGAACTTTCCTCAACATAATATAGGCCATATATGCCAAACCCACAGCCAACATCGTCCTCCATGGTGAAAAACTGAAACCATTTCCACTAAGATCAGGAACAAGACAAGGTTGCCCACTCTCACCACTCATATTCAACATAATTTTGGAAGTTTTAGCCACAGCAGTCAGAGAAGAAAAAGAAATAAAAGGAATCCAAATCGGAAAAGAAGAAGTAAAGCTGTCACTGTTTGCAGATGACATGATACTATACATACAGAATCATAATGATACCACCAGAAAACTACTAGAGCTAACCAATGAAGTTCGTAAAGTAGCAAGATGCAAAATTAATGCACAGAAATCTCTTGCTTTCCTATACACAAATGATGAACAATCTGAAAGTGAAATTAAGAAAACACTCCCATTTATCACTGCAACAAAAAGAATAAAATATCTAGGAATAAACCTACCTAAGGAGACAAAAGACCTGTATGCAGAAAATTATAAGACACTGATGAAAGAAATTAAAGATGATACAAACAGATGGAGAGATATACCATGTTCTTGGATTGGAAGAATCAACATTGTGAAAATGACTCTACTACCCAAAGCAATCTATAGATTCAATGCAATCCCTCAGAAAATTATAAGAAACCGATGAAAGAAATTAAAGATGATACAAATAGATGGAGAGATATACCATATTCTTGGATTGGAAGAATCAACATTCTTCCAATGACTCTACTACCCAAAGCAATCTACAGATTCAATGCAATCCCTGTCAAACTACCACTGGCATTTCTCACAAAACTAGAAAAAAAATTTCACAATTTGTATGGAAACACAAAAGACCCCGAATAGCCAAAGCAATCTTGAGAACGAAAAACGGAGCTGGAGGAATCAGCCTCCCTGACTTCAGACTATACTACAAAGCTACAGTAATCAAGACAGTATGGCACTGACACAAAAACAGATACATAGATCAATGGAATAGGATAGAAAGCCCAGAGCTAAACCCACACACATATGGTCACCTTATCTTTGATAAAGGAGGCAAGAATATACTGTGGTGAAAAGAAAGCCTCTTCAATAAGTGGTGCTGGGAAAACTGGACCGCTACATGTAAAAGAATGAAATTAGAACACTCCCTAACACCATACACAAAAATAAACTCAAAATGGATTAAAGACCTAAACGTAAGTCCAGACACCATCAAATTCTGAGAGGAAAACATAGGCAGAACACTGTATGACATAAATCACAGCAAGATCCTTTTTGACCCACCTCCTAGAGAAATGGAAATAAAAACAAAAATAAATAAATGGGACCTAATGAAACTTAAAAGCTTGTGCACAGCAAAGTAAACCATAAACAAGATGAAAAGACAACCTCTGAATGGGAGAAAATATTTGCAAATGAAGCAACTGACAAAGGATTAATGTCCAAAACATACAAGCAAATCATGCAGCTCAATATGAAAAAAACAAACAACCCAATCCAAAAATGGGCAGAAGACCCAAATAGACATTTCTCCAAAGAAGATATACAGATTGCCAACAAACACATGAAAGAATGCTCAACATTATTAATCATTAGAGAAATGCTAATCAAAACTACAATGAGTTATTATCTCACACTGGTCAGAATGGCCATGATCAAAAAATCTACAAACAATAAATGCTGGAGAGGGTGTGGAGAAAAGGGAACACTCTTGCACTGTTGGTGGGAATGTAAATTGATACAGCCACTATGGAGAACAGTATGGAGGTTCCTTAAAAAACTAAAAATAGAACTACCATACGACCCAGCAATCCCACTACTGGGCATATACCCTGAGAAAACTGTAATTCAAAAAGAGTCATATACCAAAATGTTCATTGCAGCTCTATTTACAATAGCCAGGACATGGAAGCAACCTAAGTGTCCATCAACAGATGAATGGATAAAGAAAATGTGGCACATATATACAATGGAATATTACTCAGCCATAAAAAGGAACGAAACTGAGTTATTTGTAGTGAGGTGGATGGACCTAGAGACTGTTATACAGAGTGAAGTAAGTCAGAAAGAGAAAAACAAATACCGCATGCCAACACATACATATGGAATCTAAAGAAAAAAAAGAAGAAGAAAGAAAATGGTCAGAAGAACCTAGGGGCAAGACGGGAATAAAGATGCAGACCTACTAGAGAATGGACTTAAGGATACGGGGAGTGGAGGAAGGGTAAGCTGGGACAAAGTGACAGAGTGGCATGGACATATATACACTACCAAACGTAAAACAGATAGCTAGTGGGAAGCAGCCACATAGCACAGGGAGATCAGCTCAGTGCTTTGTGACCACCTAGATGGGTGGGATAGGGAGGGTGGGAGGGAGGGAGATGCAAGAGGGAAGAGATATGGGGACATATGTATATGTATAACTGATTCACTTTGTTATAAAGCAGAAACTGTCACACCATTGTAAAGCAATTATACTCTAATAAAGATGTTAAAAAAAAAAAACACTAAAAATAGAGCTACCATATGATCCTGCAATCCCACTCCAGGGCATATATCCAGAGAAACCATAATTTGAAAAGATACATGCACCCCAATGTTCACTGCAGCACTATTTACAATAGCCAAGACATGGAAGCAACCTAAATGTCCGTCAACAGATGAATCTATAAAGAAGATGTTGTATGTGTGTGTGCATACACACACACACACACACACACACACACACACACACAATGTAATATTATTCAGCCATAAAAAAGAATGAAATAGTGCCATTTGCAGCAACATGGATGGACCTAGAGATTAATATATTAAGTGAAACAAGAGAAAGACAAATATCACGTGACATCGCTTATATGTGGAATCTAAAAAAAAATGATACAAATGAACTTATATACAAAACAGAGACAGACCCACTTCTTTGTATCATTTTCAAATTTCTTCATCATTGTTACATGAGTCTTTCACCTTCTTGGTTAAGTTATTCTTAGGTATTTTATTCTTTTTGATGAGATTTTAAATGGGATTTATTTCTTACTTTCTCTTCCTGATAGTTCATTATTAGTGTATAGAAAAGCAATAGATTTCTGTATATTAAGCTTGTATCATGCAACATAAGCTTTCCACGTGACCCAACAAATTCCATTCCTATATATCCAAGAGAAATGAAAATATATGTGCACACAAAGTAAACATGTTTATAGCAGCTTTATGCATAATAACCATATTCAAATAATCAAAAGCTGGTAATAATCCAAAATCCATCAACAGGTAATTACATAAACAAACTGTGGTATATAATGCTACTCAGCAATAAAAAGGAATATGCGACAACATGGATAAATCTCAAAAACAGGCTGAGCAAAAGAAGCCAGACAGAAAAAATATATACTATATGATCCCACTTACATGGAAATGGGTGTTCCACCCTGGGGCCATGGGTGGTGGTTGGGATGTACTTGATTAGAGCACAAGGGACTTTTTCAAGGAATGGAAATATTCCATATCTTGGTTGTGGTGGTGGTTACACAGGTACACAAATTTACTGAAACTCTAGAAAGGCTATATTTTATTATATGCAAATTATACTTCAGTAAAGTTGATTTTTTTGTTAATTTTAAAGGAGCTCATTCCTAAGTTTTTAGTAAATGAATATTAAACGCTACTTAAATGCTAAAACATTTTTTAAGAGATCCTGATGAAGCTGGGTTCTGTATTACACCTTGGAAGACTGATGTAGGTTATACCTAGAAATGGAATTACTAGTTCACAAGATACATAAATCTTTTTTTTTATATAAGTTTATTTTATTTATTTATTTTTGGCTGAGTTGGGTCTTCGTTGCTGTGCACAAGCTTTCTCTAGTTACGGAGAGCAGGGGCTACACTTCGTTGCGGTGCGTGGGCTTTTCACTGCGGTGGCTTCTCTTCTTGTGGAGCACGGGCTATAGGCGCGTGGGTTTCAGTAGCTGTGGCATGCCGGCTCTAGAGCGCAGGCTCAGTAGTTGTGGCGCATGGGCTTAGTTGCTCCACGGCATGTGGAATCTTCCTGGACCAGGGCTCGAACCCGTGTTCCCTGCACTGACAGGTGGATTCTTAACCACTGAGCCACCAGGGAAGTCCAAGATACATAAATCTTCAACTTTATCGGATACTGCCAAACTCCCCTCCCAAGTTGTTTTGGTTTAGACTCTAAATCCCTTTAAAGTAGTTTATACTCCTCGTCTTTACTTCCTCTTATTCACCTCAGTCTATCAAAAACTTTTTTCTATTCTCTAGCAGTCCATTTGAAACTACTTTTACCAAGGTCACCAAATACCTCAATTTCAAAACCCAACAGCCCCTTTTCGGTTTTAATCATTCTTGACCACTCAAGTCTCCCTTTGCTTTATTTATTTCACAGTAACTTCTTACACTGAGGAGCCAAAAGATATTCCATGCTTCTGAAACTTTTCTCAAATCATCTCCAATGGGAGAGACTGACATTAGGTGCAGCTAAACTAACTGGAATCCTCAGGCAGGGTGTCAGGAGGAAGATAGGCAGGCGTGGGGCGGGGAGGAGGCTTCATGTCTACATGGGATGGTGCCACAAGTCCATAGCTAGGCTGCACATTTCAAGAGTGAGAATACCTGAGTTTTACCACAGAGCAGCTTCTAGTGGGTGAGATGACAACAGAGATTCTAGAGGTTGAGCAATACTGGTGGCACTTACTTTCTGTTACTCTTTTTATACTTGTATTATAGATACCTGTGCCCTTGTCTTACTTGGGGGAGACAGTCTCTTTGAAAAGAGGAATCATATTTATTAGCATCTTTGTATATGTCAAAACACTGGATTATTATCCAAAACAAACACACAATGCAAATTTCCTAACTATATAAATAATACAAGAAAAGCAAGGTAAAGAAAAATAGTGCCAATTTTTTCTCTGTATACTCTGTCGATTCATTATTTTATACCTAAGAAATGAAAAACTATAGTAGCTACTCAAACAAATCACAAGCTATTTGAAAATCAGTATAAATCTAAAGGGAATCTGGGCAAAAGGATGAGCTAAAAATGAATATTCTGCTTAGAAGTTGGTGGATATTTAGTAAAATGTTGGGGAATATTATTCTAAATTATTAGAATATTATTAGAATATTATTCTAAAATGTTAGGGGAATAATATTCTAATTAGGAAGATTTGAGGAATACTATGAGAAAAGTTCAATACTGTATGTTATTCTACTTTAAAATACCTTTTTATTATCACTTTGAGATATGGTATTTAAATGTAGGTGCTATAATAAACAACTATATGTCTGGCAGGAATTGTAAGAAAAGCTATCATTTTTATGCTACAAATTAGGCCTTCAACGAAAACTGATCCTTGCAATTCAAAAAAATTAACAGATACCAGTACCAGTTAATCTAACTAAACCCACAACACACATTCATTTTCTTTAAAGATTAAAGTTAGAAACTCTCAAAAATTATACAGCTCCCAACACTACTTCATGATAAAAACACTCAACAAACGAGGAGGAGAAGGGAACTAACTTACTCAATCTGATAAAGGGCACCTATAAAACACCCTCAGCTAATATCATACTTGTTAGTGAAAGACTGAATGCTTTCTCCCTAGGATCAAAAAGAAGATAAGGATGTTCATTCTCTCTATTTCTATTCAACACTGTGCTGGAAGTCCTAGACAGGGCAACTGGGCAAGAAAATGAGATAAGAAGACATGGAGATTGAAAAGGAAGAAGGAAAATCATTTCTGTGTGCAAATGACATGATCTTGTAGAAAACCCTAAGGAATCCATTAAAAAAAAAAACTATTAGAGCTAATAAATAAGTTCAGCTAGGTTACAATATACAAGATCATATAAAAAATCAATTTTATTTCTACACATTTACAAGGTACAATCTGAAAATAAAACATTTAAAAAACAATCTCATTTACTATAGCATCAAAAAGAACAAAATACTTAGGAATAAAGTTAACAACAGAAGTGTAAGGCTTACATACTGAAAACATCATTGAAAAAAATTAAAGAAGACCTAAATAAATTTTTAAAATCTATGTTGATGGATTATAAGACTTAACATTGTTAAGATGACAGTACTCCCCAGACTGATTTGCAGATTCAATGTAATCCCTATGAAGACATAAGCTGGCCTTCTTTGCAGAAATTGTCAAGTTAATTCTAAAATTCATATGGAAATTCAAGTGACCTAGAGTGGTCAAAACAATCCTGAGAAAGAAGAACAAACCTGGAAGACTCACAGTTCCCAATTTCAAAACTTACTGCAAAGCTGAAATAATTAAGATAGCATGGTACAAATATAAAAATAGGCATAGAGATGAATGGAATAAAAGTGAGAGTCCAGAAGTAAACTCTTACATTTACAGTCAACTGATTTTCTACAAGGTTGCCAAGACAAATCAGTGAGGGAAAGAACAGTCTTTTCAATAAATGGTGCTTGAACAACTAGATATCCCATACACAAAAATTAACTCAAAACAGATCACAGAACTAAATATAACAGCTAAAACTATAAATCTCTTAGAAGAAAACATAGAGGTAAATCTTTTTGACCTTAGATTTGGCAATGGGTTCTTAGATATGACACCAGAAGCATACACAACAAAAGAGAAAACATGCAAATTGGACTTTATCAAAATTTAAAAATTTTGTGCTTCCAAGGACACTATGAAGAAAGTGAAAAGACAACTCACAGAATAGGAGAAAACATTTACAAACCAGAAATCTAATAAGGGTCCAGTATCCATAAGGAAATTTTACAACTCAACATTAAAAAGACAAATGCCATGATTAAAAAAGGGCAAATGATCTGAATAGATATTTTTCCAAAGAAAATATACAAATGGCCAACAAGCACATAAAAAATGCTCAACATCATTAGTCATCAGGGAAATATAAATCAAAATCACAATGAATTGCTTCTTCACACCCACTAGGATGGCTATATAAAAGATATGCATTGGTTAAGGATGTGGTGAAATTAGAACTCTCACATACATTGCTGGTGGGAACGTAAAATGATGAAGCCACTTTGGAAAACAGTCCGTTAGTTCCTCAAAAGATTAAACGTTGAATTACTATATGATCTAATAATTCAATTCCTATATGATACACCCAAGAGGAATGTAATATATGTCCACACAAAAACGTGTACATGAATGTTCATAGCTCATTATTCATATTACCCAAAAGGTAAAACAGCCCAAAATCCATCAACTGATAGAGAAATAAAATGTGGTACACCCACACAATGGAATATTATTTGGCAATTAAAAGGAATAATGTACTGATACATACTACAACATGGATGAACATCAAAAACATCATGCAAGTGAAAGAAATCAGTCACAAGCCACATATTGCATGATTCCACTTACATGAAATGTCAGAATAGGCAAATTTATAGACAGAAAGTAGATCAGTGGTCGTCTACAGTTGAGGGGATTGAGGGAAAATGTGAAGTGACTGCTAACAGGTATGAGGTTTATTTTGGGGTGATGAAAATGTTCTAATATCAATTGTGGTAACAGATGCACATCGCTGTGAATATACTAAAGACCACTGAATTATACACTTTCAATGGATGAATTGTATGGTATGTAAAATATATCTCAGTAAAAATGTTACCAAAAATGCAGCTCAAAATTTGATGACTGGGCTTCCCTGGTGGCACAGTGGTTGAGAGTCCGCCTGCCGATGCAGGGGACATGGGTTCGTGTCCCGGTCTGGGAAGATCCCACATGCCACAGAGCAGCTGGGCCCGTGAGCCATGGCCGCTGAGCCTGCGCGTCCGTAGGCTGTGCTCCGCAACGGGAGGCCACAACAGTGAGAGGCCCGTGTACCGCAAAAAAAAAAAAAAAAAATTTGATGACTGTTAGAAGAAGGCACATATGAAGAGATTTTGCCTCAGATATCTGAAGTACAACAACCACAGATCACCTCCACTGCAGAGACTACTGGAATAAAAATAAATGATCCCTACAGTGATTTGGTTCTTTCTAAGATGTAAATTTATATAATATATACTGTTTTCCTTCTAAGCATCTCATAGGTAAGTTTTTAGCCAGAAATATCTAGGCTGAGATACAGATATCTATAAAATTTCTCTAGGCTTAAATAATAATATTTTAAAATCAATTGTCTACTCGTGAACAGTGAATATATAAAAATTTTAAGAAGAAGAATAATCAGAATTAGTCTCATCATACAGCTGAAATAAAATTCATAAGATGTGCCAGAGGGCTTCCCTGGTGGCGCAGTGGTTAAGAATTCGCCTGCCAATGCAAGGGAGCCCTGGTCCAGGAAGATCCCACATGCCGCAGAGCAACTAAGCCTGTGTGCCACAGCTACTGAGCCTGTGTGCCACAACTACTGGGCCTGTGCTCTACAGCCTGCGAGCCACACTACTGAAGCCCACGCTCCACAACAAGAGAAGCCACCCCAATGAGAAGCCCGTGCACCACAACGAAGCGCAGCCCCCGCTCTCCGCAACTACAGAAAGCCCACGTGCTGCAATGAAGACCCAACACAGCCAAAAATAAATAAATAAATATAAATAAATAAATAAATAAGATGTGTCGGACACAGTCATAGAATGGTATACGTCATCTCGAACCATATCAACAATCGGTACAATGAAGACGAGGAAATCAGGATTCAGAGACATTAAGTAACTTGCCTATTCAGGGATTAGACAGCGAAGCTAGGATTTGAATTTAAGACTGCCTGTCTCTGAAACCTATGGTCTTATACCATCTTATACTATTTCCTAACTTCAAGAAGGGATAAAGCATCCAAGCAGACAACAGTAATTAAAGAGACTGACCACAAGTATGTCCTAATATAAAAATATAAAAGTTTTAAAGTTTAAAGGAACCTCAGAGAACATCTACTCCAAGAACCTCATTTTACAAATGACATAACACTTTGCAGTCTCTGATCGGTTTTGGCTATTTCCACTACTCTCTGGCCTCCAACGTAAATACTACAAGGTTTTCTGCAGATCCTTCCTGATAGCCTCAGCATAAATCAAATGAGGAATCATAGAAGAGCTATGTTTCAGTAAGTCATGGATGTGCTGAATAACTCCCCAAAATTGATATTTTTAGACTATAATAAAAAATAAATTTTTCCGTTACTTGCCTTATGCAGAATTTTGGTTACACAGAATTTGTAATACTGCTTTACTGCTACTTTGAACTCTTACCTTTGTGGCCACAAGAAACATAGTATAGAGGAACATAAGATTATGCCTTGATATTGCCAGATGATTGGTTTGCTGGAATGTGAAGATAACCGACCCCAGCAGGGTTACCTTGGCAGGGCTGAAAATAAAACACATTTTAACTCAATAAGTAATAAATATTATTTATCTCTATATTTCTCAAACAGTATTCTCAAAATATTAATTTAATGAGTTATTAATAGACGTAACACAAAAATGAGTTCTGTAAATATAAAGTTTTGGAAATGCTGAGTTACATAAAGTTAAAACCTTTCTTCACAGCATAAAGTATCAAAGTTTAGAATGTTCATACATACTGTGACTTTCTCATAAAGAGAGTACATTTCTATATGTAATATTTCTGAACTGACCACATAACACTTTTTCACAAAGGATTCAAAAGTCCCACGTTCCACAGCATGATTTGGGAAAAGTATGTTAGCCCTGAAAAACTTTATAGTGCTAACCAAGCTCCTTGGGTGGGATGGGGGATGGAAAAGAAAGCCCTGATTTGCAGCATTTCCTCATTTCCACGGTGTAAATATAGTCGCCCCGTGGTATTCGCAGGGAATTTGTTCCAGGAGCCCCCACATTTACCAAAATCCACTGATGCCCAAGTCCGTGATATAAAATGATGTAGTATTTGCATATAACCTATGCACATCCTCCCACATACTTTAAACCATCTCTAGATTATTTACAATACCTAATATAATGTAAATGCTATGAAAACAGTTGTAATTACAGTATAAGTACTATGTAAACAGTTATCAGTACATGGCAAATTCAAGGTTTGCTTTCTGGAATTTTTTTTCTAGTAGTTTTGATCCACAGTTGGTTAATCCACAGATGCAGAAACCATGGATACAGAGGCCCAACTGTACTCCCACAGCCCATTTCAGGCTGCTGTGTGGAATGGTTCTCATAAAACAGTATGAGCCAGCTCCAGCACATCACTTAGCTAACTCCAGCACAAAATATTAGCGTTAGCCAATACATTAGCCAATACATTAAAATTTAAAGTCTATAATATGTTTATCTATTAACATATAACAAGCACTACTTTCATGTCATATATTTGCCACATAAAGTATATCTCAGTAACAGATCATTTTCTAGCTCTTTATGCTTAAAACTAGAAAAAGATAAATAATAAACTCTTAGAATGCCACAGTATAAAATATGACAAATTTAAAAGCCCCTATAAACCACTTTATGAAAAGTAAGTAGTTTGTTTAATCAGTACAAGCTAAGGATTGAGTTCAAAACAGTTAGGTTTGGGTAACAGGGGTTTGGATCTTGCCTACCAATAACTGGGCAGCATTCCTGTTTTAGAAGAGCGG
>NW_006789251.1:1564416-1608807 GCF_000442215.2 Lipotes vexillifer
AGAGCGGTCCACAAACTTTTTGAGTGTGCATCTCTAGTGGTAAAAGTGTTTTAAGACACTCCTTAATATATATCAATTAATTTATAAATTATGTACATGTACAACTGTATCATAAAATGTACATCAAACTGACTTTTAAAAGGATGAGATAAACAATTAATAGTTAATTCCATTAAGACATTGTCTTAATGTCCTTTTGCTACTCTGTTTCTAACAGTTTGGTTTCTGAACCATAGTGCCTCATCATGGGCATCTTAGCATACACGTATTCTACTTTAGATTGTGTTCTCTTAGAGCATAAATTTAGAAGCAATGAATCTGAGGAGCAAGGATTCTGTAAACGATAAACTGGAGCAGGGGATTGGAGCAGGGCTGGGATTTAGGAAAAAGTCAATGAGATTGGTTACAAAGATCAGAATGCATTCAAAAAATTCTTATACTTATTATATTAGTTTCCTGTGAACCTAGAAAATAAGCTATCTGCTTCCAAAATACAATGGTGGAATAAGCATAGGTAACAGCTATAAGCACTCCCATGCCAAAAGAGAGAAAATGGAAGGAAGAAAGTGATCACAGTCCTATGCAATTTCAAAATCCAGCAGGGCAAATTCCATTAGGTTTCAAGGCCCAGGAATAATCTTCTGTGGCCTGAGGCTCCATCCTCTGAGTTTACAGCTCTAATCTCTGCATTCATGGCTCTGGCTTTTGCACCTGTGACTCCAGCCTATGGGTCTGGCCTCAGGTTTCTAGGCCCGCAGGTCCCACCTTAAAGCCATTCTTCCTTTTCCCTGAACCGTAGCACATGTCGACAGCTAAAAATTTTATCAGCCTGTTTCTACCTGTAGAATTTTGGGAGTCTGACTTCTTTTATTTCATCTTGTCTCTGTTCCTTTTAGCCCAACCTGGCAGTGTTTCTGCTGATACAACACTTTCAAAAATCTTTTGGGTTTCCTATGCATGACACAGGGGATCCACGCCATCGGTCAAGATGGTCCTTCACAGATCTTTCCTGGATAATCTCATCTCTATTCCAGGCTTCTGCTATGACAGCTGAATGGATCCATGAATCTCTTTTAACACTAGCAAAAGTTTTCCAGCCACACCCTTAACTTTCTCTCCACAGCAGGCTTTTCCTAAGAATGACTCTCCTAATTTTATCATCTTTTGCAATCTGTATAGGCTGAGAATTTCCCAAATCATCAAGTCTTGGTTTCTTTGTTTAGCAGTTATTCCCTCAATTCAACTCTTTCCTCTCACACTTCACTGTAAGAAGCAAGAAGAAACCAGCTCAGACTGCCAACACTTTGCTTCTGAAACTCAACTGAATATCCAAGTTCATGCTTACAGATTATGCGTTCCACACAACTGCAGCCATATAACTAAATCACCTTTCTTCCAGTTTCCAGTATCATGTTCCCCAATTCCTCTCAGACCTCACCAGCACCTCTAACATTCATATTTTTACCAACATCCTGTTTATTACAATATATGTATTCTCTAAGACCATACAGGCTTTTTCCACTATGCAAAAGTATTTGGTAATAAATATATGAAAACATATATATATGCATACACAAAATATCATAATGGATCCCAATGATCTCACTTGACAAATTGTTAATCATTCATTCATTCACATAATATTTACTGTCTACTATGTGATAGGTGTTTAGGATATAAGAGCAAAATCAAAAAAGACAAAATCCCTATACTTCGCCTCTTGTATTCTCTGAAACATGGAGGAAAGCCAAAGGGAGAGAAAAATAAACATAATGATTAAGTAAATTATAAAATATGATAAATGCTGTGGGAGAAATAGAGGGAAGTGTTGCAATTTTAAGCAGGGTAGTCCTCATTGAGAATCTCTGAGAAAATCCTTTGAGCAAAGCAGATAAGGGAGTTGGCCACCTGAGGAAGAAGATTCTAGGCAGAGAGAGAAGTTAGTTGTTTTTTTTTTTTTTGCGGTACGCGGGCCTCTCACTGTTGTGGCCTCTCCCGTTGCGGAGCACAGGCTCCGGACGCGCAGGCTCAGCGGCCATGGCTCACGGGCCCAGCCGCTCCGCGACACATGGGATCTTCCCAGACCGGGGCATGAACCCGTGTCCCCTGCATCGGCAGGCGGACTCTCAACCACTGCGCCACCAGGGAAGCCCGAGAAGTTAGTTTTAAACCAGACAACACCTGGCTTGCTCAAGGACAGAGTGCAGTGAGCAAGGCAGAGAACAGTAAGAGCTGAAGTCAGAGCAAATTAGGTGCGGGAGAGACACAGATCTTGGAGGGTCTCACAGGCCATCTGGGGAGTCACTGCAAGGCTCTGAACACAGGAGAATCACAATTTGATTTCAGTTTTACAGTCCCAAGAAATGGTTCATGGAAGACGTTTCAAAGCACATACTCGAAATGAGAAAAATTTCCCCTGAATAACACTAATGCTTTATTTATAACTTATTATCAAGCAAAGCTCCTTTGTTCTATTCCTAAACTACCTCATTCAAGCTTTAAGGGGTACATTGCAAGGTAAACATCCTGAAATCTACTGGTTCACTCAAACATATACTTCATCATTCATGCTGCTTCTCAACCTTCATTTTTTTTTTTTTCAACCTTCATTTTTAATCCATTCTAATGAGCTTATTTTCACATGAAGACTTCCTCACCTTGCTTATTATGGCCACTAAACCCTAAGGCTTTCCTTATTGAATTGTGGGAATAGTAACTGTATTTCTCTATTTCATTTTCAGGTGCATCAGGGATATATTTGTGACTTATTCAAGATTAGGTCAGTGTCTTTAGAGAACAACTAATGATTAGATTCTCTTAAATAGGTGCAAAAGGTAGTCTGCAACGTACAAGCATAAAATGGGTTATTTCCTCTAATCTTTTTCTTATTTTTATATGTATTGCGTTGGCCAAAAGGTGTGTTCAGTTTCTTCCGCAGATGGCTCTAGCAGCACTTAATTGTCTTTAACTTTGTTCGAAACAATTTTGTTAGACTGTATGTGACAGCTGTCACATCAGCGTGCAGTTAAAAAAAGACTTATCAAAATCAGTGAATTTTTGTGTAGGCATTTTAACATTGAAGGTGGAAGAAAAAAAGCAACGTTTTTGGCATATTATGCTTTATTATTTCAAGAAAGGTAAAACACACAACTGAAACACAAAAAAAGATTTGTGCAGTATATGGAGAAGGTGCTGTGACTGACTGAACATGTCAAAAGTGGACCGTGAAGTTTCATGCTGGAGATTTCTCGCTGGATGATGCTCCACGGTTGGGCAGGCCAGTTGAAGTTGATAGAGACCAAATCGAAATATTAACTGAGAACAATCAACATTATATCATGCCGGAGATAGCCAACATACTCAAAATATCCAAATCAAGTGTTGAAAATCATTTGCACCAGCTTGGTTATGTTAATTGCTTTGGTGTTTGGGTTCCACATAAGTTAAGTGAAAAAAATCTTTTTGACCGTATTTCCGCATGCAATTCTCTACTGAACTTAATGAAAATGTTCCATTTTTAAAACATATTGTGATGGGCGATGAAAAGTGGATACTGTATAATAATGTGGAACGGAAGAGATCGTGGGGCAAGTGAAATAAACCACCACCAACCACACCACAGGCCAGTCTTCATCCAAAGAGGCTGATGTTGTGTATATGGTGGGACTGGAAGGGAGTCCTCTATTATGAGCTCCTTCCGGAAAACCAAAAGATTAATTCCAAGAAGGACTGCTCCCAATTAGACCAAATGAAAGCAGCACTAGATGAAAAGTGTCCAGAATTAACCAACAGAAAATGCATAATCTTCTATCAGGATAACGCAAGACCGCATGTTTCTTTGATGACCAGGCAAAAACTGTTACAGCTTGGCTGGGAAGTTCTGATTCATCTGCCATGTTCACCAGACATTGCACCTTCGAATTTCCATTTACTTCGGTCTTTACAAAATTCTTTTAATGGAAAAAAAATTCAATTCCCTGGAAGACTGTAAAAGGCACCTGGAACAGTTCTTTGCTCAAAAACATAAAAAGTTTTGGGAAGATGTAATTATGAAGTTGCCTGAAAAATGGCAGAAGGTAGTGGAACAAAAGGGTGAATACATTGTTCAATAAAGTTCTTGGTAAAAATGAAAAAAGTGTCTTTTTTTTTTACTTAAAAACCGAAGGCACTTTTTGGCCAACCCAATAGTTAAATTCAACTCTCACTTTTAAAGCAACTAACCGGGCTTTACGATAACGTATTGACTGTTACCATAAGCTTGACATTTTACTACAAGGAACTATGAATAATTTGAGATCTGGGTGAAAATTAATGAAAATGCCAAGAGCCTGCAATTGATTCCAGAGAATTCTCTTCCTATGTAGTTCTTGCTCCATAAATACACACTCTTCCCACAGTTCTACAATAATCCAAGAGTTTTTGTTTGGTTTTATTTTCTAAGAGGAGGAACCCACAGAAAAAGGAATCAATATTTATTTTAAAAGCTACATTTAAGAGAGCAGACTTCTTGAAAAACTTAGGTTTCCTGGTTTTCTTCCCATTATCCTTTTATTTATTTGTTTGTTTGTTTCATCCACATTTAGAGATCCCAAAATGTTTTTTTAAATAAATTGGTAAGATCTAAGGATAAAAGGCTAAGTCTCAGTACAGTCTATACCAACTCACTCGGACATCTTCAGCCATTCATCAGCTTCTGGTTTCCAACAGCCTTTTACCAACTGCTCAAAATTCGTGATAATGCTACCACCTGCACCTAAAAAGAACAAGATAAAACAAGAATACTTAACCAATTTTCTTGAGAAAATATATGAAATAAAGCCATAATTCTATCTTTTGACTTAAAATTCCAAAATCAACTCCAAAATATGATTCTTGGGAGGGAGAAAAAAGTTATCTTGTACATTTATGATACAGAGACAATTACAATTCTTTCATGGCAACTGTCTATTGTACTACAAATAAGGTTAAAATTGGGGTCTCAGACAGAGATGTGGCTAGAGGTTTGTTTCTGACCTGAAAAAATAAACTTCTCTGCTTTATCACTTCCTTTCCTAATTTTAGTTTTAGGTGCAGTACACTATAATAACAGATTGAGAAATTTATTCAGTTCCAACATACAATAAAGGTGGGTAATGCAGAGTGAACATGAACCCACAATCAATCACATTTACTATTTCAGGTTATTCAGGATGAAAAAAGCGAGGAAAAAAAAAAGAGCAAAGTTTTTAAATTACACGTGCCACATAATTTCTTATGTAAACTTGTTTTATTTATGGTGGTGGCTAAACATTAATTAACTACAAATCCCTCTGGTTATGGCTGCTAATCAAACCAATAATAAATATTCTATTTTTAAGGCAATCAGGCTCAAAAGAATGGCTGATGACTAGTACTAGTGAATAGTGCCAGTTTTGAATTAACTTTACCAGCCAACAGAAACAAGGCTTCCATCTTCCAAAAAAGACTGTTATTAAAGTATGTGGTCCTCATTAATTTAACCAGAGAATTGTTCAGTAGTTGTAGTACACCAAAAACAGAGTATTTATGAACACATATTGTTAATATTACCTCGGGCCCATCCAATAGCTATCATGACTATCCAGCCATTTTTGTAATAGCTATTAGCATGGGTGACTCCACCTACTATTTTCCAAGTTCTGGTCACTTCCTTCATTCCCACAGCCAAGAGTTGAACAGGTAGGAATGAATATCCCTGGGAAACAAGGTCACGGGGGCAAAAAAATACAAAATACCTGAAATTAAAATTTAAATATTTTAATACATGAGTGGAATCAGAAGAACCAAAATAAAAATCCAGAATATCAGCAATAACAATTTGATAAAACACAACAAATGGAATTATCCATATAAACATGGAATTTGACTGCAAGAAGACCACAGATTGGGTAAAGTCAATTTTTTTTTTTTTGGCTATTCCGTGCAGCATGTGGGATCTTAGTTCTCTGACCACGGATCAAACCCGTGCCCCCTGCAGTGGAAGCACAGAATCTTAACCACTAGACCACCAGGGAAGTCCCAAAGTCAATTTTTAAAAATCACATGAAGCACATAAAATAATCTGCCAAAAAGTCATAATCAAAGGGGAATATAAATTTTGTACTTCTGAGTACTCTATAAATGCAAAAAGTATTCACTGAGTTCCTAATTTGTGACTACACTAGTCTAGAAGCTAAGTGCTGAATCCACCAACAAAATTAAGCAAGTGTATAATCACTTCTGGTTTTGGGCTTCTCTAGGTAGGGTGCCTCTTTGTCTTTGGAAAAGGAATTAGAAAAGGGACCTCAGTAGCTGAGCAAGGGACACCATTTCAATCCCACTTACATCTTCACCTGTGCCCCTTTGTGAATAAACTGCAACCTATACAGAGAAAGGTCATTGCTCTCAAGGAGACAGATTCACTCGTGTTAAGGAAAAACATTTTCATACGCGGCTAAAAGAATACAAAGCTTGTTCTTCAATTCAGTTGAGTAAGTTTAAGTTTTAACCAATTAAATTGTGACGTTAGTTTAAGAATAATTCACTCCTCCTCAGGTGAATTATTTTTTGAAGCCTCATTTGTTCTAAACACCTGTTCAACAATTTAACAGTAGTGCTGATTGGAAAACACAGCACTTTTACCCCCATTCCTAAAATACTCTCTGGCAGACAATTCTGTGCTTAAAGCAGAACATTTATCTTGATACAGAATACACTGCAAGAAAGAAGTACTCTATCTCTTCTAAAAGAAGTTGTTAACCTTATTGTAATTCATGGCTCATAAAGTCTGAATTCCTAAAAGTATTCGTGGAATATGAAATCCTGTTTGCCAAAACACTGCTTCAGGGACCCAATGTAAGATGAAATGGTTTGTTCAGCCTGAAGCACCCTCTCTTCTCCAACTCCACTTACCAATTCCTTCCTATTCTTCAAGGTGCACTTAAATACTACCATATACATTGACTTTGGGAGTTTTGTTTTATTTAATATTCTCAGTTCAGACTAAATTCTGATGGTTCTGTACAACTAAAACAACTGGTTCCTATACTTCAACATAGCTCTTTAGACATTTTTCTTTATAATATATAAAGGCTATAATATTCAAATTATAACAGTCCTTAGATGGCAGGAATCATTCATCTTGTTACCCCCTGAAACTCAGCATAATAAAAAGTAGCCCTGGACTTCCCTGGTGGCGCAGTGGTTAAGAATCCGCCTGCCAATGCAGGGGAAACAGGTTCGAGCCCTGGTCCAGGAAGATCCCACATGCCACGGAGAAACTAAGCCCGTGTGCCACAACTACTGAGCCTGCACTCTAGAGCCCATGAGCCACAACTACTGAGCCCACATGCCGCAACTACTGAAGCCTGCGGGCCTAGAGGCTGTGCTCCGCAACAAGAGAAGCCACCACAATGAGAAGCCCACGTACCACAACTAAGAGTAGTCACTGCTCGCCACAACTAGAGAAAGCCCATGCACAGCAATGAAGACCCAATGCAGCCAAAAATAAATAAATAAATAAATAAATGTATTAACAAAAAAACAGTAGGCCTGAGTTAAATCATTTATTAACAGTTAAAATATTAGCAGGAGGCAAACCGCAAAATATATCAAATCAAAGAATCATCTGATAATTAAAGAGTTTGAGACAAAGGAATAAATTATCTAAAAGTAGTAAAAAGCTTTTTAAAAATGACTGGTATTATGTAAAATCTTTAATGTTCATATAACATTTTGAAAGCCTCTATACAAGTCTCTCTTTAAATATAGAACAAATTTCCAGGAAGCTGGCTAGGTGCCAGGGGGAAAAAAAGTTACACCTAAGCAATTTTTAAACGTATTTTTAAATAAAATAAAAATATTTTGGTATCCACTCTAGATTAGATTAACACAGGGAGATTTGGTTTCACTTTAGCAGTAATGAATGTTTGAAATACTCAAACAAAAAAACAACAAAACAAAAATAATACACACGACCCCATTTTCGTTCTCTACACCAAGACTATCTTCAACAGGAGTTAAAAGGCTACACTATCACAAGAGCAATCTTGGACTTCTTTTTTTTTTGGCTGTGTCACGGGGCATGCGGGATCTTAGTACTCCAACTAGGGATAAAACCCATGCCCCTTGCAGTGGAAGCACGGAGTCTTAACCACTGGACAACCAGGGAAGTCCCAATCTTGGACTTTTTATATTCAACTATGTGACATTATGGCATATGGTCTAAAATTTGTAATTACTGCTATTTCTAATAAATAAAGTCTTTACTGCATCAATCAGATACATAAGTCCCCTATATCTGAACCTTCAAGTTACGAACTTTCAAAGATGTGAACATGCGTTCCCATGTCCAATCACATGTTAGTTCACGTCTGGCATACAATGTCACATGCATACGTCCTACAAGTGGTTGTGTTCTGTGTACTTTACTGCACAGTACTGTATAGAGTACAGTAGTACAGTATCTTTATTTCAAGCCCCGGATATCCGGGAGCAAGCGTTAAAAGCAGCAGTGATGTAGCTGGTACTGCTAAGAAGAGCCAAGCGATAAGGACGGAAACAAAAGTAAAATAATTGAGTGGAGTGAGGCGAAAAGATGGTAGATGCCGCTCGTTCTTATAACACGAATCGTTCAACCATCGGCATGATTCTAAAGAACAAGGAAAGATCATGTAACACGAAGTCTGCTGTGCCGGTGATGTCAACAATAATAATGAAGAAGCATGGAAAAGTGATGGAGAAGATGGAGAAACTTCTCAGGGTGCGGATGCAGGATCAGCATCAGCGCTGAGTCCTGCTCCGCTTAATGCTGATTCAAGAGAAAGCTAAAAGCCTTTATGAAGACTTGAAGAAGAAACGTGGCGAAGAACGAGAGGGCACACCTTTTAATGCCAGCCATGGCTGGTTTCATTGGTTCAAGGCTAGAGCCAACCTTCAAAACGTAGAAGTGGCGAGGCAGCAAGTGCAGATACGGTAGCCGCTCAAGAATTTCCTGAAACACTTCAAGAAATTATTGATGAAGGTGCATATTTACCCAAGCAGGTTTTTAATGTGGATGAGACAGAACTGTACTGGAAGAGGATGCCAGACTGAAGTTACATCAGTAAGGAGGAAAAGCTGATGTCAGGCTATAAAGCAGCAAAGTATAGGCTAACTCTGTTGTTTGGTGGCAGTGCTTCCGGTGATATGAAGCTGAAGCCTCTCTTAGTTTATCATCCAGAGAACCCAAGAATCCTTAAACACATAGCCAAAGGCTCTGTTCCTGTTGTGTGGAAGAGTAATAACCCCAAGCCTGAGTTACACAGGCCATTTTCCAGGACTGGTTTTTCTAGCACCTTATCCCAGAGGTAGAGAAATATTGCTTAGCAAAGGACATCCCATTCAACATTCTTTTGCTACTCCAGGCCACCCCCCATTCATGGATGACTTTCATCCCAACCTCAAAGTAGTGCATCTGTCACCAAATACTATGTTGCTCATCCAACCTATGGACCAGGGAGTTATACCAACTTTCAAGAAATATTATTTACATCACACTTTTCATCAGGCAGTAAAGGCGAGTGATGGATCAGGAACAACCCTGCAACATTTCTGGAAGCACTGTAACATCTACAAGGTCATAAAAAATATCAACTTTGATTGGCATGAGGTTATGGCCATCACCACAACTGGGGTTTGGAAGAACCTTTGCCCACAGTTTGTTCATGATTTTCGTGGATTTGAGAAGGTGGATGAGGAGTCCAAAGAGGTCTTCAGCAACTTAGTGACCCTCAGCGAGTAGCTGGCGCTAGATCTGCAAGAGGACGACTTCAGTGTACTCCTTGCTGTGCAACACGAGGAGCTTAGTATTGAAGACCTGATGCAATTGGAGGCCCAGAGAAAAGACGAAGAGACAAGAGGAAGAAGAAGCAACCGAAGAACTGAAGAGATTCATGACGCAGGAAATGGCAAGGGGATTTCCTTTATTTGAGGAGGCACTGTTAGTTTTTGAGGTACAGGACCCAAATATAGAACGGTACACAAAGGTTGCAGCAGCCATTCAGAATGCAATCCAGGGCTACAATGAGAAAAAAAAAAAAAGAGCTACTACCCAGACATCACTGGATCGTTTTTTCAAGAGGGTAGATAGAATTAAATCCAGCAAGGAACCAGAACCTGTGCCATCAACGTCAGGCGTGAGTGGAATTGCAGATTGCCCTCCGTCTCCTGTTGCTGACGATCCTTCAGCTCTGCCATCTCCCACCTCCTCTCCCTCTTCCAGTCAGTAACGCTTCTTGCCTGTTCACTTGATGCCAGCCCCTGTATGCCAGCTATTGTACTATACAACTGTACTTTTCAAGGTACTGTACTGTTAGATTTTAAATGTTTTCTTTATTTTTGTTTGTTTTTTATGTATTATTTGCGGAAAAGTATTATACACCTATTACAGTACAGTACTACATAGCCAATTGTTAGTTCGGTACCTAGGCTAACTTTGTTGGACTTACAAACAAGTTGCACTTAAGAATAAGCTCTCAGAACTGAACTCGTTTGTATGTAGGGGACTTACTGTATTTCTAAAGTATACCTACAATATGTTAATATTTTAAACAGAAAACAGTTCTTGTTTCAATTATTAAATAGCCACAGGGCAAAAGAACAACTGTTTATCGTGCTCAGTAGACTTACAAGTAAGCAGATCAGACCAGTGGTGCCCTAAGTAGCCATTCCTGCTCGATAACACAAGTCACCTTTTTAAAGTTCCATCAATGACTCACTCAACAAACACTCATTAAGAAATCATCGTGTCCCTCCTTCTGTAAAGATTATAATTTCACCTTTAACTAAAATTGTAACATCTATGGAACTTTTAACTTGTAAAGTGCTTAAAGAAAACATATCAAAAATGAAGGACTAGAACATATCAGACATGAAATGGAACGAGAAGGCAATTTATTTCTCATACATTTTTAAGTCTAAGTGACTTAATCTAAGTAATTAACATAGAGAAAAAAATGACAAAGAAGACTGCTAAATAACAAGTTAGTCTAAAACAGGATACAGGAATTCAGCTTGGTGATTTGACAGAGAATGCACAGTCCCAGCTCTGCCCCTTCTTCCTGCCGTTTTCTTGTAAACAAGGTACCCTCGGGAAGGTCTGTGGGAGGCTTGCCTTAGGGTCTTGGTGCTCCGGCCATGTGTCAGGCCTAAGCCTCTTAGGTGGAAGAGCCAAGTATAGGACACTGGACCACCAGAGACCTCCCAGCCCCATGTAATAACAATCGGCAAAAGCTCTCCAAGAGATCTCCACCTCAACGCAAAGACCTGGCTCCACTCAAAGATCAGCAAGCTCCAGTGCTGGACACCCTATGCCAAACAACTAGCAAGATAGGAACACAACCCCACCCATTAGCACAGAGGCTGCCTAAAATCATAAATTCACAGACACCCCAAAACACAACACCGGACATGGTCTTGCACACAAGAAACACAAAATCCAGCCACAACCACCAGAACACAGGCACCAGTCCCCTCTACCAGGAAGCCTACACAGCCCACTGAACCAACCTTACCCACTGGAGGCAGACACCAAAAACAACAGCAACTACAAACGCGCAGCCTGCTAAACAGAGACCCTAAACACAGTAAGTTAAGCAAAATGAGAAGACAGAGAAATACTCAGCAGATGAAGGAGCGAAGTAAAAACCCACCAGACCAAACAAATGAAGACGACATAGGCAGTCTACCTGAAAAAGAATTGAGAATAATGATAGTAAAGATGATCCAAAATCTTGGAAATAGAATGGACAAAATGCAAGAAACATTTAACAAGGACCTAGAAGAAATAAAGATGAAACAAATAATGATGAACAACACAATAAATGAAATGAAAAATACTCTAGATGGGATCAATAGCAGAATAACTGAGGCAGAAGAACGGATAAGTGACCTGGAAGATAAAATAGTGGAAATAGGGCTTCCCTGGTGGCGCAGTGGTTGAGAGTCCGCCTGCCGATGCAGGGGACACGGGTTCATGCCCCGGTCCGGGAAGATCCCACATGCCGTGGAGCGGCTGGGCCCGTGAGCCGTGGCCGCTGGGCCTGCACATCCGGAGCCTGTGCTCCGCAACGGGAGAGGCCACAACAGTGAGAGGCCCGCATACCGCCAAAAAAAACAAACAAACAAAAAACAAACAAACAAACAAACAAACAAAAAAATAGTGGAAATAACTACTGCAGAGCAGAATAAAGAGAAAAGAATGAAAAGAACTGAGGACAGTCTCAGAGACCTCTGGGACAACATTAAACGCACCAACATTCGAATTATAGGGGTTCCAGAAGAAGAAGAGAAAAAGAAAGGGACGGAGAAAATATTTGAAGAGATTATAGTTGAAAACTTCCCTAATATAGGAAAGGAAATAGTCAATCAAGTCCAGGAAGCGCAGAAAGGATAAATCCAAGGAGAAAGATGCCAAGACACATATTAATTAAACTATCAAAAATTACATACAAAGAAAAAATATTAAAAGCAGCAAGGGAAAAGCAACAAATAACATACAAGGGAATCCCCATAAGGTTAACAGCTGATCTTTCAGCAGAAACTCTGCAAGCCAGAAGGGAGCGGCAGGACATATATAAAGTGATGAAAGGGAAAAACCTAAAACCAAGATTACTCTACCAGGCAAGGATCTCATTCAGATTCAATGGAGAAATTAAAAACTTTACAGACAAGCAAAAGCTAACAGAATTAAGTACCACCAAACCAGCTTTACAGCAAATGCTAAAGGCAGAAAACACAAGAGACGGAAAAGACCTACAATAACAAACCCAAAACAATTAAGAAAATGGTAATAGGAACACATAGATAATTACCTTAAATGTAATGATAATTACATTAAATGCTCCAAACAAGACACAGACTGGCTGAATGGATACTAAAACAAGACCCATATATATGCTGTCTACAAAAGACCCACTTCAGACCTAGGGACACATACAGACTGAAAGTGAGGGGATGGAAAAAGATATTCCATGCAAATGGAAATCAAAAAAAGCTGGAGTAACGATACTCATATCAGATAAAATAGACTTTAAAATAAAGACTATTAAAACAGACAAAGAAGGACACTACATAATGATCAAGGGATCAATCCAAGAAGAAGATACAACAATTGTAAATGCGTATGAACCCAGAACAGGAGCACCTCAATACATAAGGCAAATGCTAACAGCCACAAAAGGGGAAATCGACAGTAGCACAATAATAATAGGAGACTTTAACACCCCACTTTCAGCAATGGACAGATCATCCAAAATGAAAATAAATCAGGAAATGCCAGCTTTAAATGACACATTAAAAAGATGGACTTAATTGATATTTAAAGGACATTCCACCCAAAAACAACAGAATACGCTTTCTTCTCAAGTGCTCATGGAACATTCTCCAGGATAGATCATATCTTGGGTCACAAATCAAGCCTTGGTAAACTTAAGAAAACTGAAATCATATCAAGTATCTTTTCTGACCACAACGCTATGAGACTAGATATCAATTACAGGAAAAATCTTGTAAAAAACACAAACACATGGAGGCTAAACAATACACTACTAAATAACCAAGAGATCACTGAAGAAATCAGAGGAAATCAAAAAAACCTAAAAACAAATGACAATGAAAACACGACAACCCAAAACCTATGGGATGCAGCAAAAGCAGTTCTAAGAGGGAGCTTAGAGCAATATAATCCTACCTCAAGAAGCAAGAAACATCTTAAATAAGCAACCTAACCTTACACCTAAAGCAATTAGAGCAAGAAGAACAAAAAAACCAAAAAAACAAAGTTAGCAGAAGGAAAGAAATCATAAAAATGAGATCAGAAATAAATAAAAAAGAAATGAAGGACATAAGAGCAACGATCAGTAAAACTGAAAGCTGGTTCTTTGAGAAGATAAAATTGATAAACCATTAGCCAGACTCTTCAAGAAAAAAGGGAAAAGACTCAAATCAACAAAATTACACATGAAAAAGGAGAAGTAACAAATGACACTGCAGAAATACAAAGGACCATGAGAGATTACTACAAGCAACTGTATGCCAATAAAATGGACAACCTGGAAGAAATGGACAAACTCTTGGAAAAGCACAACCTTCCGAGACTGAACCAGGAAGAAATAGAAAATATGAACAGACCAGTCACAAGCACTGAAATTGAAACTGTGATTAAAAATCTTCCAACAAACAAAAGCCCAGGACCAGATAGCTTCACATGCAAATTCTATCAAACATTGAGAGAAGAGCTAACACCTATCCTGCTCAAACTCTTCCAAAATATAGCAGAGGGAGGAACACTCCCGAACTCATTCTACGAGGCCACCATCACCTGATACTAAAACCAGACAAAGATGTCACAAAAAAAGAAAACTACAGGCCACTATCACTGATGAACATAGATGTAAAAATTCTCAACAAAAAACTAGCAATCAGAATCCAACAGAACATTAAAAGGATCATACACCATGATCTAGTGGGGTTTATCCCAGAAATGCAAGGATTCTTCAATATATGCAAATCAATCAACATGATACACCATATTAACAAACTGCAGGAGAAAAACCATATGATCATCTCAACAGATGCAGAAAAAGCTTTCAACAAAATTCCACACCCATTTATGATAAAAACCCTCCAGAAAGTAGGCATAGAGGGAACTTACCTCAACATAATAAAGGCCATATATGACAAACCTACAGCCAACATCGATCTCAATGGTGAAAAACTAAAACCATTTCCACTAAGACCAGGAACAAGACCAGGTTGCCCACTCTCACCACAATTATTCAACATAGTTTTGGAAGTCCTAGCCACGGCAATCAGAGAAGAAAAAGAAATAAAAGGAATCCAAATTGGAAAAGAAGAAGTAAAACTGTCACTGTTTGCAGATGACATGATACTATACGTAGAGAATCCTAAAGGTGCTACCAGAAAATTACTAGAGCTAACCAATGAAGTTCATAAAATAGCAGGATACAAAATTAATGCACAGAAATCTCTTGCATTCCTATACACTAATGACAAAAAATCTGAAATTGAAATTAAGGAAACACTCCCATTTACTGCTGCAATAAAAAGAATAAAATACCTAGGAATAAACCTACCTAAGGAGACAAAACACCTGTATATAGAAAACTATAAGACACTGATGAAAGAAACAGATGGAGAGACATACCATGTTCTTGGAATGGAAGAATCAACATTGTGAAAATGACTCTACTACCCAAAGCAATTTACAGATTCAATGCAATCTCTATCAAACTACCAATGGCATTTTTTACAGAACTATAACAAAAAACTTCACAATTTGTATGGAAACACAAAAGACCCTGAATAGCCAAAGCAGTGTTGAGAAAGAAAAACGGAGCTGGAGGAATCAGGCTCCCTGACTTGAGAGTATACTACAAACCTACAGTACCTTCAGTAATGGTACTGGCAGAAAAACAAAAATATAGATCAATGAACAGGATAGAAAGCCCAGAGATAGACCCATGCACATATGGTCACCTTATCTTTGATAAAGGAGGCAAGAATATACAATGGAGAAAAGACAGCCTCTTCAATACACGGTGCTGGGAAAACTGGACAGCTACATGTAAGAGAATGAAATTAGAACACTCCCTAACACCATACACAAAAATAAACTCAGAATGGATTCAAGACCTAAATGCAAGGCCAAACACTATAAAACTCTTAGAGGAAAACATAGGCAGAACACTCTATGACATAAATCACAGCAAGATCTTTTTTGACCCACCTCCTAGAGTAATGGAAATAAAAAAAAACAAATGGGACCTAATGAAACTTAAAAGCTTTTGCACATAAAAGGAAAACATAAACAAGATGAAAAGACATCAGAATGGGAAAAAATATTTGCAAACGAAGCAACTGACAAAGGATTAATCTCCAAAATATACAAGCAGCTCATGCAGCTCAATATCAAAAAAAACAAGCAAACCGGGGCTTCCCTGGTGGTGCAGTGGTTGAGAGTCCACCTGCCGATGCAGGGGACACAGGTTCGTGCCCCGGTCCGGGAAGATCTCACATGCCGCAGAGCGGCTGGGCCCATGAGCCATGGCCACTGAGCCTGTGCGGCCGGAGCCTGTGCTCTGCAACAGGAGAGGCCACAGCAGTGAGAGGCCTGCGTACCACACACAAAAAAAATAAATAAATAAAAATAAAGTTTAAAAAGAAAACAACAAGCAACCCAACCCAAAAATGGGCAGAAGACCTAAACAGACATTTCTCCAAAGATGATATACAGATTGCCAACAAACACGTGAAATGATGCTCAACATCACTAATCATTAGAGAAATGCAAATCAAAACTACAATGAGGTATCACCTCACACCTATGAGAATGGCCATCATCAAAAAATCTACAAACAGTAAATGCTGGAGAGGGTGTGGAGAAAAGGGAACCCTCTTGCACTGTTGGTGGGAATGTCAATTGATATAGCCACTATGGAGAACAGTATGCAGGTTCCTTAAGAAACTAAAAATAGAACTACCATACAACCCAGCAATCCTACTACTGGGCATATACCTTGAGAAAACCATAATTCAAAAAGAGACACGTACCACAACGTTCACTGCAGCACTTTTTACAACAGCCAGGGCATGGAAGCAACCTAAGTGCCCATCAACAGATAAATGGATAAAGATGTGGCACATATATAAATGGAATATTACTCAGCCATAAAAAGAAGCGAAATTGAGGTATTTGTAGTGAGGTGGATGGACCTAAAGTCTGTCATACAGAGTGAAGTAAGTCAGAAAGAGAAAAACAAATACCATATGCTAACACATATATGTGGAATCTAAAAAAAATGGTTCTGAAGAACCTGGGGGCAGGACAGGAATAAAGACGCAGACATGGAGAATGGACTTGAGGACATGGCGAGTGGTAAGGGTAAGCTGGGATGAAGTGAGAGAGTAGCACTGACACATATGCACTACCAAATGTAAAACAGATAGCCTGTGGGAAGCAGCCGCAAAGCACAAGGAGATCTGCTTGGTGCTTTGTGACCACCTAGAGGGGTGCGATAGGGAGGGTGGGAGGCAGATGCAAGAGTGAGGAGATATGGGGATATATGTATACGTACAGCTGATTCACTTTGTCATACAGCAGCAACTAACACAACATTGTAAATCAATTATACTCCAGTAAAGATGTTAAAAATAAAATAAAATAAAGCAGGATGCGAGTTCACTGACAAATGAAAGCTAACCCAGTTTAAGTAGGAAAGATGAAATTAGAATTTAGGTTAATACCAAGAGTTGAGCTTCCCACGGTTAGTCTGTGAGAACTGTTTTCACCCTCCCTTAATTTCCCTCCTCTGACTACCAAAACAGTATGACTTAACTCGGCCAAAACAGAACAGTAAGCTAAATACAGTTCATATTAGTCCAATAGGAGAGCTTTGCTCTTGCTCTCACTACTCTAACAAATTAATAATTTTATGTATATGCTTTGAAAAAGACTATTACAGAATGACAGACCTATAAAACTATACCTTTTGTTGTATTTTTCCTCATAAAAATGCCATCTCAGTTATGCAAATGTGCAATATATAACTGATACTTGGAAGTTAAAGGAAAACAAAATGGGGCATAAAAATCAATACACAGAGAAATTATAAAATATTTATTCCCCCCCAGAAACAGTTTTCAAAAAGAAAAATCCTATGAAAGGGTACACTGTCTTCCAAACAATATTAAACATACTAGGACATACCAAGTTATTGTTTCCCTTTGCCAGTAGATGGTGCTAATCTCCAAATGTGAGCACTATGAGCTACTGTACTAAAGATGACCTTGCCAATAAGTACACTCACATACTCCCTTAGTTTAGCTTGCTAGAATTTAAAGTACATTACAAACATCATTTTAGTTTCCCAAATTAAAATCAAATGAAGCAAAGATTACACATTTGTTCTCAACATTAAAACCTTAAAAAAGAAAACAGTAAAATATACTATGTCTTTAAGCAAGCATCATTTTTTATATTTAAGGGTCTGTGAGCACAAAGACAATGCCAGTATTTCCCAAGTCCAAAACAATACACTGTATAAGTGCAGACTAAAGGACTAGGTAGCCTAGGTTTGAATGCTGGCTCCAGCTACTAGATATCTGTGATTCCTTGGGCAAGTTATTTAACCCTTCTTGCCTCAGATTCCTCACTTATTAAATGAAAATAATAGAGAGCCTACCTCACCAGTTTCTTGTGAGGTTAAATGAGATAATAAATGCAAAGCACTTAGAAAAGTGTCTGTACTACATCAGTGGCTGCTCTTGTTGTTTTGTAATGCCCAACAAATAGAATCAATAAAAATGCTCATCAGAAGAATAAATAAAATACAGTTATTAATATTAATAGATTATACAACAGTGAGAAGGAATGTACTATAGCTACTAGCAAAACACAGATGAATCTTAGTAACATAATGTTGAATGAAAAAAAGTCCTAGAGAACTATACAGAGCATAATACCCCATTTTAAAATAGGGCCAAAAACAAATAAAACTAAAAAAATCTATTGTTTAGATATTCATATATAAAATATACACCTTTTTAAAAAATACAAACACAAAGATAAACACAGGGTAGAGGTTAACTGTGGAAAAAGTGCAGAGAGATGGGATTTGGGAGAGAAATATAAGTATATATATAAGTTATTGGTAAAGTCCAGCTCTTAGATTAAGTGCAATACAGCGGAGATGTAAATTATTATAATCATTTTGGGAAATGATTTCTCATTATCTAGTAGAGCTTAAAAATCACTTTCCCTGGGGCTTCCCTAGTTGCACAGTGGTTGAGAGTCCGCCTGCCGATGCAGGGGACACGGGTTCGTGCCCCGGTCTGGGAAGATCCCACATGCCGCGGAGCGGCTGGGCCCGTGAGCCATGGCCGCTGAGCCTGCACGTCTGGAGCCTGTGCTCCGCAACGGGAGAGGTCACAGCAGTGAGAGGCCAGCGTACCGCAAAAAAAAAAATAAATAAAATAAAATAAAATAAATCACTTTCCCTATAACTCAGTAAATCTACTCTTAAGCTATATCAAGAGAAAATCTTACCCATGTACATCATGTTCTTAGCAATACTGTAACAGAAAAAATACTAGAAACAACTCTATGTCAACAGAGAAATGGATGAATATACAATGACAATTCATTCTGATAAGCTATACAGAAGTGAAAAGTAATAAATTACAAGCATACACAATAGACTGAATCTCAGGAACAGAGGCTAAACAAAAAAAGCAAGTCACTGAAAAATACATACATATGATTCCACTTATAAAATTTTCAAAAAATATATTATTTAGAAAAATATATGTCAGAACTGCATAAAAAACTAAAGGAATGAAAGGTACAAAATTAAGGGTAATTGTTACCTATGAGTAAGGAAGAAAGAAGATGGGATCGGGCTGAGGGTGGAGGGTCATACGGGGACATCAAAACTAATGGCCACTGTTCTGGGAAGATGGTGGCAGCAGTAGTTGCCTAGATTTTGATCTCTTCAAATCCCCTCATAAAAACAGGGCAAAGCCAAAATCCCATCCATAGCACTTACAACAAAACTATGTGACACGGTATCCCTTTAAATCCCAAAATGCAAATGGGTAAAGGCAAATCACCAGCATACATAGAACTAAACTGCTTGGCAGGAAGAAGAAAGCAGCAAGGTGGCAACTAATGGACCTAAGAACAAAACAGCTTCAAAATAGCTAATGGGAATTCACTAGAAAGCACAGCAGGCCAATCTGGAAAACAACAACAACAGCTGACACTGGACGGATTCTTACATTTCCAATACCAGGTGAGACAAAGGGTCCATGATAACGTCTGAAGGGGTTAGACCAATGTAGTCCCTGTGAACTTTGAAAACTGATCCACCCAGGCTCCCTTCTAGAACAAGTCCAATAAGAAGAAGAAACTGCTGATGTAGAATCAAAACTGAGCAGGATAGAACAAAAGAAGGGGAAGGTCCAGACCAAACTGGGGAAGGGGGAAAGACCCAGGAAATCTCAGAAAGCAGGTCATCATCTTTTAATAAAATATTTTTGTAAGTGGCAATTTTTTTCTTAATCTAAATGATGGATATACAAGTTTTTATTATATCATAATTCTTTATACTCTGCATATTTTTATAAATGTTCCTTTGTAACTACTCAATATTAATTAAAACTTTTAAAAAACACACATTGTTCACAATGAAAACTCTTCTTGGTTAAGATCATGCTAAGTTGAAATCCAGATCCTGTCATTTACCAACTCTTCAGGCCTCAATTTCCTCTTATGTAAAATGGGCATAATAAAAGCTCTCAAGTTAACAAATAATTAAATACTATACTATTAATTCACTACATAAAAATGCATTTCTTATTTTCCATTTCTAACATATCTTTTTGTTTCAGCCAAGGAAGTATATATTTACAGACAAGCACTTTTATTTCATTTAGTGTATCACTAACCAAGATCTGTAGTTTCTTGCTACTAATTATAGAACTCCCATATAACAGAACACAAGCTGTCCGTTCCTTTAGCAATGTACTTACTGAACTTAGAACAATACCTGGCACACAGTTAACAAAACAAAGTCCCTTCTCTGATAGGCTGTTATTCTAGTGGAGTGAGACAAACCAACATGAGAAGAAATAAACAGACAACACATCATACAGTAATAAATCTAGGGAAAAAAAAAAGAAGTATGATGTGATAGTCATGGGAGAGGAGGTGTTTTTCTCAGAGAAGATCTCTCCAAGAAAAGAAAATATGAGCCTTCTGGGAAAATAACATCACAGAGAAAAGAGAACAAGCACAAAGGCACTGAGGCAGAAGAACATCTTTGTGTTCAAGAAATGGCAAAGCCAACGTGGCTAGCGCAGACTGAGCAGGCGTACAGGAGAAAGACATTACAACAAAGAGAGTGAAAGGGAAGATTTTATAGGGTCTTATAGGCTACGTTAAGAATTTTGAATTTTCCTCGTAGTAAGATAAGAAACTATTGAGCATAGGAGTAATATGTTCTAACATTTTAAAATAATCACTTTATCTACTATGTGAAGAAAAGACTCAGGGGGATCATGAAAGAAGCAGCTAGAACACTTAGGAAGCTACTGCAACTGTCCAAGCAATAGTGGTAGTTAGTATACAGGAGCAGAAGTGGAAGTGATGAAAAGTTTCAGATTCTGGATATCCTACTTTTCATATAGTTTAAGCATCTACACACATAAAAATAATTCTCCAAAATGTTAATATCCTTTTAAAATATTGTTATAGAAATAAAAGTCCTTGAGAAAATGTTTTAAAACACAAAGCAACTGGAAGAATATACTTTAAGAGATGGTTAAACAAATAAATGAGAGACAGTGGCTGTTAAGTGGCAAGGCTCTAAAGTCAAACTTCCTGCTTCTGGATCCTAGCTCAATCACTTACTAAACATGAAAATTTCAGCAAAGTTCCTCTATGCCTCAGATTTCTCATTTTTCAAATGGAAATAATAATAGCTACTTCATTGGACTCTGGTGATTAAACATGACCAAATATAAAGAATTTAGCTGACATATGGTAATAACTCAATAAATATTAGCTATCAAATTTATTGTTCTACTCTTAATAGTTTCCACTGCCACTAGTTCCCACTATGTGTCCCATTGCTACTACTATTTATAATATTCCCTTTTATGACTGGTTACATATTCATTTAAAATCATCACAATAAAAATTAACTTCAAGTGCTCCTAATGTTACGTATTTCATTGCTATGGTTTCTAATCAAAAGCACGGTTTTTGCTTTAGGTATAACAAAGCTCTCTGTTTTGTATTACACTTTTTTCTTTTAACTTGATGTATCATTCCTCTTAAAGATAACTGAAGCTGAATTTGCAAGAATCCAAAGCAATTCCTACTAACATTTTTTTCTTCACTTCAAAACTAAATTCAAAATAAAATTAATGTTAAATTTCATAAGGCTCTGAAAAATCGAACAAAGAGTATGACAATTACTAAAAACAATTACCATAAATATCATAATCACTTGGACTTTTTGTGTAGTTGGTCACATTCTTGATTATCATGTTGTATAACTGTGTGTATAGGTTAGGTTCACAAGATCAACTGTTGGGGGTCAAATATTTGATGCCCTTTCATATTTGAAATGCTTCCACTAAAGATACATAAGACAACAATACCTACCTCTGGGAGAGGAGAAGGGAAAAGGGTGAGAAAGAGACATACTTTGCACTTAAAACCTTTGGCATTATTTGGGTTCCTTCCTTTGCACATGCATTAACTTTTAAGAACATAAAATATTTTTTTTTTTTTTTTTTTTTTTGCGGTATGCAGGCCTCTCACTGTTGTGGCCTCTCCCATTGCGGAGCACAGGCTCCGGACGCGCAGGCTCAGCGGCCATGGCTCACGGGCCCAGCCGCTCCGTGGCATATGGGATCCTCCCGGACCGGGGCACGAACCCGCATCCCCTGCATCGGCAGGCGGACTCTCACCCACTGCGCCACCAGGGAAGCCCGTGAACATAAAATATTTTTAAAGAAAAAAATTCTATTTACTAACAATTTACAGATTTTTTTAAATGTCTCATAGTTCACCACAATGGCAGCTTACCAGACTGAAGATGCCAGTAATATATTAGTGCTGTTTGCAAGAAACCTCAATGGAGGCTCCGCAAGGAGTACACAAGATAAAATTCCTCCACCAAAGCAGTGGAGCATAGCAGTAAACCAGCTTGACAGAGGATTCTTCCATGCCATCGCCGCTGCTCCTGAAATGATAAAGTAAATATGTCATCTGAGATACTGTATATTAAACAAGTCCTGAGGTACCAGTGGCACTAAACACACTTCTTAATTTCATAATTTTCTAGAATATACTCATAAGTGTGACAATCATGATCATCATAAAACATATCTTTTGTTCTTTAAATCAACACTGGAAATATTTTGTTAAGACATGGGTAACTTGGGCAACTTTAAAATACTCTGTTCAGGATCTTATTGCCAGTTTCCTAGTAGTACATTATTAAAGACAATCTCCCCAACCACTGTCTCCTTTCATTCCCAACCCTACTGTAAGTATGCCGGTTAATATGTCAAAGTGATACATTAAGTAAAATTTATAATCTTAAGTACGTAAGAAAATAAAGCCTGAAATAAATAAACTAAAATTTCAATATGACAGGCTTGAAATAGAATAACAAAATAAACCCAGAGGTGAAAAGCTGATGAGGAACAGGTATTTACATCATCTCAAATGTCTCCTAACAAATTATTTATTAATTACAGAGGGAAGTAATAACTTTACAGTGGACAAACCTTGCAGACATCACTGTAAACAAACAATATCAGGTGATTCCTGATATTATGCACTAAGACCACATCATCACTTCCATAGTATTTCTACCAAAAATGTATAATCTGAACTAATTTAATTATACACACTCAAATTGAGCATTATTCTGAAAAAAAACAACAACAGGGCTTCCCTGGTGGCGCAGTGATTGAGAGTCCACCTGCCGATGCCGGGGACACGGGTTCATGCCCCGGTCCGGGAAGATCCCACAGGCCGTGGAGCGGCTGGGCCCGTGAGCCATGGCCGCTGAGCCTGCGCGTCCGGAGCCTATGCTCCGCAATGGGAGAGGCCACAACAGTAAGAGGCCTGCGTACCGCAAAAAAAAAAACCAAAACCAAACAAACAAAAAAATAATAATACTGTATAATAATATCTTATATACTTAAAATTTGCTGAGAGTAGATTTTTAAGTGTTGTCACCACACACACACACGTGCGCACACACACAAAAGGTAACTGTGAGGTGATGAACGTGCTAATTAACTTGATTGTGGTAATCACAATGTATTTGCATATCAAATCATCACATTGCACACTTTAAATATATATAATTTTGTCAACTATATGTCAATAAAGCTGGGAAAAAAATAAAATAAATGGGGCAAAATGTCAGTAGTTGGTGATTCTGGGTAAAGTATATAGAAGTTCCTTGACCTAGTCTGGCAACTCTTCTGTAAGTGAAATTATTAAAGGAAAAAGTACCAAAAAAAAAATTTTTTTAACCCAGCCAGAGAAATAGAAGCAAACTGTAAAAATGAAAGTAGAAACTAATTAGATGCTAAAACAGGCAGATAGAGATAGGCAATCAATAAAGCCAACCCAAAGCTTTTCTTGGAAAAGACCAATAAAACAGAACATTGTTCAGCAAGTCTGAAAAACGGAGGGGAGAGGGGAAGGAATGAAAATAATACATAATATTAGAAGCAAAAAAAAAAAAAAAAAAAAGGAAATAATTTTAGAGAGTTTTTTTATTATAAGAAAACATGCATTTAATCTAGTAAATGTGAAGATACAGTTGAAATGGACAATTTTCCTAAAAAACGATATATTAGCAAAATTCCCTTACGAACAGGTAGAAACTTGAACATACAAATAACTACGGAAAAAAGTTAGAGGGTAATCCAAGATCTATCTGTCCTAAGAAAGGTGCTAGACCCAGATAAATTTATGCAAAACATTTACCAAATAATTTTTGATTACTCATTTTTATGTTATATAACCATTATAGAGTTTAGAAAAACTTTAATCAGTCTATAAACAACATAACTGCAGCATAAAAAATTATAGAGAAAAGAAAGAAGAGAGAAGGAGAGGGGAAGGAGGAAGGGAAGAAAAAAGAGAGGAAGAAGATACATTATAATTCTAACTTATGAGTATAGTGCACAAGTACATCAATAATAAATTGAAACCTAGTTTTTCAAAAGAATAATATATCATAACCAAGTAGATTTTATCCAAAGAATTTAAGGAAGGTTCAATAGTTAGAAATTCATTAAAATCATTCATTATAGGGCTTCCCTGGTGGCACAGTGGTTAAGGGTCCGCCTGCCAGTGTAGGGGACATGGGTTCAAGCCCTGGTCCGGGAAGATCCCACATGCCGCGGAGCAACTAAGCCCGTGCGCCACAACTACTGAGCTTGCGCTCTAGAGCCTGTGAGCCACAACAACTGAGCCCACGCTCCTAGAGCCCATGCTCCACAAGAGAAGCCACCACAATGAGAAGCCTGCACACCACAACGAAGAGTGGTCTCCACTTACGGCAAATGGAGAAAGCCCATGCATCAATGAGGACCCAACACAACCAAAAATAAATAAATTAAATAAATACATTTTTTTTAAAAAGACACTTTTTCCAAATAAAGTCACGTTAAAAAAAAAAAAAAGTAACTACCTAGGAATACAAGTTTGTTACCTTTAAAAAAAATAATTATGCACTATACTAACAAATTATTAGGATCACTCCTTTAGACAGAAAGTAAAAGGTCATTTGATAAAAATTCAACATTCCCCTTTAAAAAATCTAGCAATCTAAGAACAGAAAAAAGCCATAAAGGAAAAGATTTACAAGTCTGACATCATCAAAATTTAAAACTTCTACATAACAAAAGACTGGGATAAAATTTTTTTTAACCAATAAGGCAAATTCCAACAAATCAATAGAAAAAGACAACAAACACAACAGAAAAATGGGCAAGTCACAAAGCAGAAACTATACATGACTAATAAATATACCAAAAAACTAAACAAAGGAAAGTCCTCAACTCATTAGTAATCAAGGAAAAAGAAATTTTAAAAATATGTTATTTCATACACCTTCAATTGCCAAAAAAATTTACAGCTTAATATTAACAAATTATCAAAGTTGTGAAGAAATTCACATACTCTTGTGAGAATAAAAACAAGTAAAGCCATCTTGAAAAACAATTTGGCAGTTATCAATTAAAATTTTAAATTTAAAATTCACTCAAGTGCCCAAGGAGTGTCATACAAGAATATTAAAGCAGTGTTGTTCATAATGCTGTGAAAAAAATGAAAAAAATCTAAATGACCATCATCAGAAGAACAGTTAAACCATGATCATTTGCACTATGGAATACTATACAAGAGCAATTCAAGAGTGTGGTAGATCAACGTCAACATGGGAAGATCCCCTAGACATGCTGTTGAGTAAAAACAAGAAACCAAACACAATCATGCTGAAAAAAATGTAATGTAATTACATTACATTTAATGTAATTACAATGCATGTAATTACATTGCATGTAATGTAATTGCATGTAATTATTTATGGGCAAAAATGCAAACACTGTTAATTTCTATAGGTACATACATTTACATGGAATGCACAGAAAAGGGTCTGCAATACACCAAAATGTTAACTGTTATTATCTCCTGAGAGAAGCTTAGGAGTAGGGAAGATGGTCAAAGGGGCTTTAAATTTATTTAATTATGTTGATTACATTATTTAATTATATCTGAATTCTTTAAAATAAAGTATTTGTTAATTATATAATTAAATTAAAATTTAGCAAATTATGTCATAACCAATCTGAGGAATACAATGCATCGATTCAAAACAATGTAGCAGCTTTACATGCACTGACGTGATAGGAAGAAAACCATATTTATATGAATATGTACAGTAAGAAATCATTTACAGGGGGAAAACAGAAAACTATATATTTCTATAGGTATGTACACATGTAGCTAATGCATAAAAGAAGGTCTGCAAGAATACCCAACCAAACTGTTAACTGTTATTACCTCTTAGGGAGAGGCCCTTTTATACAAAATCAAACAACAAAACAAACTATACAAATGTATGTGTGAATTCAGTAAGGTAATATCGTCATACTTGTACTAACATGGGAATTCATCTCTATGTGCTCATGGGAAAAAAAAAAGAGGGAGATAAAAATTTAAATACTGCAACCCACCATTCCACACAATAAAATGTGCCCAGGAGTGAACATGAGTTGGAAGACGTAAATTTTCGATGGTGTGTACATATCATCAAATGAAGTGATGCCAAGGTTTAATGATATGCATCTGGTGATAACTCAAGAAATGGTGACCTGTATCAACATGGAAGAAAAACTAGTTTTGAAAAACTTACTAAAAAACAGGATGTCTATCTCCAGTGCAGCAATTTCCCCTAAACTTAAGAATTATTCAAGAGTTATTTTGATGATACATGGCCATGCTGTCTTTATAGAGCCAAACCCCTATGTAAGATGTGACACCCTATGTCTCTCTCTACACATATATATTGCTATCCATCAAAATATGTACACGGGCACTGTTCAGTATTGCCCTGTACGATGATGACTGTTTAGAACATTGGCTAGTCAGAATAATATATGAATATGATCTTTTCTTTTAGTCAGTGGACACTAGCTGCCTTACTGAGGCATTCTCACATTGAGAGGCAATACGGAGTGCTTAAGAATCCAGACTCTGGAGCTTAATTGTCGAGGTACAAATCCTGGCTCCAGCACTTACTCTCTGTGTGAAGTGAACAAGGTAACTGCTTTCACACATCTTAAAAACAAAACAAAACAGTAAGCAACAACTATTAGCTATCACTATTATTATAGAAGGAAATAGAAAAAAAAAGAAAATTACCCTTTCCTCTCTATTTCTACCCTTCAGTCACACTCATTTTCTGCAGGGTGGCAACTTCCAGACTTCTTTTTCTGTGCTTATTTACACATGCACACCCCTTTTCCCCCCAAGACCTTCTCCCCCAACCTTGTCCTCGTGTGTGTTTGCCTGTGTGGGTGTGGGTGTGTCCCTCTCTCTCTCTCAGGCCATACCCTGGTTAGCTCTGCACACACATTCTGGAAATGGGAGCTCTAACTGAATGAGAGCTACAATGGGCCCATCATTACACAGTTACTATGAAGACACATTCCAAAGTAATTGATTACTTCTGGTAAATATACAATTAGGGAATATGTCTGTATCCTCTGTATCCCTTAGGGTTGTTCTAATGGAAGATTTAGCATTACTATCATCCACCTGACACAACAATTAGGCTTAGGCAAATTCAAATATACCAAAAAAGTTTTCCTTTGACCACTAAAACAATCCAAATCAAAGTTACTAAATTGGATGCTTTCACACAAATTATTCACTCATGTAATATGCATTTCCGATTAAGTCTGTCAAAATAACTTTCCTTTTCCCTCAACTTTCATGGTATTTTAGCCTTTCCTCTTAAAATATATCATGTTCTAGTTTTTGTTCACAAGTGTTACCTCCACTATAAGACTGATACCCCTTGAGACTCTAAGAAACTTTAGTATAAAGTAGATGCTCTACAAATGTTTATTGTACAACAGAAAAATATATGTGCAATATTTCAAGAGTGTAAGTATGATAATTTTACTACCATTAATTTCCCTTAGTTCTATCACAAGTCACAGAGATAACTGTGATTACGTACCAGTTTTGTGACTCTCTGTAGGACCTCTAACCTCTCCTGGCTTAAACTTCAAGTTTCATAAAATGAGAATAATACATAACTTATAAGAACTTAAAATAAGAGAATATACATAAAAGTACATATTTCCTACCTAGTACATGTCAGACACTGTTGATTTGTGTGCTGAATGGATTGATCACTGACAAGAGAGAAAAGAGGCAAGGAGAATGCAACCCTTGGGCTGCTTCTGACTCAATTGTCTGAGCCCAAGATATAATTCTTTTGAGTTCTTACTGCAAAGCTGGGATGAGAATGACACATTATGGCACTGAAAAGGTACTCATAACCCCAACAGTCTTAAATCAATGAAACTAAGATTTTATTAGACCAAAAAAGAAAGGAAAAGAACAGAGTTAAAGGGAGGGTCTCTCTCACACCAGTCTTTTTTGCCCGATTTTCAAAATTATGTCAGCCAGAAATATTTCTCTAACTCAAACAGACCTTTCTTTAAAGCTTTCTTCAGTACACACACTACCATAACACATTTTTCAGCATGAGGCAATCTTATGACAAAGTTCTTTGGGTATGATGTTCCTTTGTATATATCGTACTGGCACCAGTCAGTTTAATGTGAAGTTAAATTATGAAAACACAGGGACTCCCCTGGCAGTCCAGTGGTTAAGACTCTGTGCTTCTACCTCAGGGGGTGCGGGTTTAATCCCTGGGCAGGGAACTAAGATCCGGCATGCCATGAGACAGGGCCAAATAAATAAATAAATAAATAAAAGTATGATGCTTTCAAAATTTATATTAAAAAAAAATACAGAAAATTAACCAGAAACAGCTGTATATCTTTAGGGCATATAAATAATTTTCAGTAGGAAAAAAATAGTTAATATGATATCTTTAATTTCTTCTCAGTTTTAAACAAAGGTGTATTCCTTTAGCTAACGAATAAGCTGTGTTAATTTATACACATTATTTTTAACATATTGACATTTAAAAGAGAAAAAAAATTCTCCATCCTACCTTGAGTTAAGATGTTTGTTACACGCTATCAATAGAATTCTTTCCCCGAAAACCTTTAGCAAAATTTGTCACATTGAGACCTGGATCTAATTCAAACTAAAATATATCTGGGGCTTCCCTGGTGGCGCAGTGGTTGAGAGTCCGCCTGCCGATGCCGGGGACACGGGTTCGTGCCCCGGTCCGGGAAGATCCCACGGTCCGTGGAGTGGCTGGGCCCGTGAGCCATGGCCGCTGAGCCTGCGCATTCGGAGCCTGTGCTCTGCAACGGGAGAGGCCACAACAGTGAGAGGCTCGGCTACCAAAAAAAAAAAAAAAAAAAAAAGGTATAAGATATCTGAAGTACATATAATCACCTGGGGACTTTAACATCAAAATATTTTCATTATGAAATGAAAGCTGAGAAATAAAGTCACATTCTACTCCCTTAAATTCATTTAAAATCACATCCACAAAATAATCCCATTCTCTGGCCAAATGAATTATTAGACTATGTTTTTGTTTTTGTTTTTTGCAGTACGCGGGCCTCTCACCGTTGTGGCTTCTCCCGCTGCGGAGCAACAGGCTCCGGAGGTGCAGGCTCAACGTCCATGGCTCACGGGCCCAGCCGCTCCACGGCATGTGGGATATTCCCGGACCGGGGCACGAACCCGCGTCCCCTGCATCGGCAGGCGGACTCTCAACCACTGCGCCACCAGGGAAGCCCTATTAGATTATGTTTAGCATACTTTTACTGACTTAGTTAAAACAAAGACTAGAAAGATATTCTTTAATGTACTGCATACATGACTTCTTTATTTTGATATACTCAGTCTACTTTAGTTCGGCAGTGTGTCTCCGTTTTTAAGAAATAGTTACACTGTAGCTATTTCCAAACAGTTAGCATTCAGCTTGCTGGTGGTTAATATGACTTCCGGAAAGAAGCAGGGGAATGCTCTAGCCTTCTTAAAGCCTCATCTCCAGAGGTTAAGTATTTTTAAATTGCATATTAGTAAACTTTTGCCCTAGTCTTTCCCATTTATAGATTTCTCTCTTTAAAAAGAAAAATTAACAACATAATCTAGCTCATATGCCTCAAGTATGCTTTTTCATCAAAATATTTTTAAATAATCATGTAGGCAACAATGGCTTAGAGATTACCTGTGACACAATTCAAGGAGTTTTATATCAAGTATGAATCATAGTGGGCCAAGTAAATCCACGGCTGTGGTTATTTCTCCAGTTCCTTAATGTATAACTAGACTAGACATACTTAGCAACTGGCACACTCTGCATATTGATTCTCTGATCCTTGAAATAAGAATCATTATGATAGGAATGATCAGGTAGAAGCCCCTAGAGTTTCTTCTCCTCACCAAGATATTTTTACAAAGCAGTATTACAGAGATGAGTACCATAACCAAAAACATGAAAGATGAAAGATGATGATAGATGTCACATTCCACTTAACTTGCTTGTTTGGGCTATATGTAAAGCAGATGGATCTTGAAAAATAATTGTCAACTATCTTAAATGTAGACCGGTAATGACTCCAACTGCAGCTGGTATTCAAAATACAGTATTTTTACTAGAACAAATCAGCATTAACCTCTGTAACCTAGTAAAGAAATGCTTTTTTCTCCATATTAATTTGCAAAGAATCCCAGAAACACTTTGCTTTTACCTGGCAGGTTTAACAGTACACTATCACAGTCTTGCCTCAGATCTATGTCAACTCTCCTGTTCTCTAAACAAGTCCACAGAAATTATGATCATATTGACAGTCCACAAAACAACACACTAGCCTGCCACACTGAAGGCATTATACTGACTAGATCTATGGACAGGAAATAGCCAGCACTTTAGATATCTTAATATTACATATGGAAACCAGAAAGCATGTAGTTAAACCCCACTCCTAGGTTTCTGTACCAGAGTCCAGTCAGGAAACAGAAAATACAAAGTTTTATTAACAGAAAGGATTTAATATAAATAAGTAAGTAGGTATAAAATTGTTAACTAGATTATTGAAAAAGTAAAAAGTAAATACTATGATGTCACAGAAGTATCAACTGTAGAAAGCTGTTACCACTCCTGGGGGAACAAAGGATAGGCTGAAATTATTAAAACTTAGAAGCTTGGAGGAAGAGCTCTTTAGAGTCAAAACTGAAGACTCCTGGAGAGGGGACACTGCTCAGCTGGTGTTCTGGTCCACCTCACTCACTGCATAAATACTGAGTTTTAAGTTCTTATCCAAAGCTACCTAGTTAGTGGTAGAGTTTGAACTAAACACTGGTCTTCTGACTTCTGACTTTATGAATGCTTTCTACTACAGCACACTCCCTGATCAATGTTTTGTCAGGTCACTCAAATATTCTAACTTTCCTTTAGCTTAAAAAATATTAAAGACAGGACCTTCATGATGGCAGAGGAGTAAGACGTGGAGATCACATTCCTCCCAACAAATACATTAAAAATACATGTACATGTGGAACAACTCCTACAGAACACCTACTGAACGCTGGCAGAAGACCTCAGACTTCCCAAAAGGCAAGAAACCCCCCACCTGCCTGGGTAGGGAAAAGGAAAAAAGAAAAAACAGAGACAAAAGAATAGAGATAGGACCTGCAACTTGGGGAGGGAGCTGTAAAGGAGGAAAAGTTTCCACACATTAGGAAGCCCCTTCACTGGCGGAGATGAGGAGTGGGTGGGAGAGGGAAGCCTCAGAGCCACGGAGCAGAGCGCAGCAACAGGGGTGCGGAGGGCAAAGCGGAGAGACTCCCCCACAGAGGTCAGTGCTGACCAGCACTCACCAGCGTGAGAGGCTTGTCTGCTCACCCACCAGGGTGGATGGGGGCTGGGAGCTGAGGCTCGGGCTTCGGAGGTGAGATCCCAGGGAGACGACTGGGGTTAGCTGAGTGAACACAGCCTGAAGGGGGCTAATGCGCCACAGCTAACCAGGAGGGAGTCCGGGAAAAAGTCTGGAACTGTCTAAGAGGCAAGAGACCATTGTTTCGGGGTGTGCGAGGAGAGGAGATTCAGAGCACCGCCTAAACAAGCTTCAGAAACAGGCACAAGCCGCAGCTATAAGCATGGACAACAGAGACAGGCATGAAATGCTAAGCCTGCTTCTGCAGCCACCAAGAAGCCTTTGTGCAAGCACAGGTCACTATCGACACCTCCCCTCTGGGAAGTCCGTGCGGCGTGCCACTGCCAGGGTCCCGTGATCCAGAGGCAACTAACCCGGGAGAACGCACGGCGCCTCAGGCTGTTACAACGTCATGCCAGCCTCTGCTGCCGCAGGCTCACCCCGCATTCTGTAACCCTCCCGACCACCAGCCTGAGTGAGCCAGAGCCCCCTAATCAGCTGCTCCTTTAACCCCGTCCTGTCTGGGCGAAGAACAGACGCCACAGGACAACCTACACACAGAGGCGGGGCCAAATCCAAAGCTGAACCCCAGGAGCTGTGGGAACAAAGAAGAGAAAGAGAAATTTCTCCCAGCAGCCTCAGGAGCAGCAGATTAAATCTCCACAATCAACTAGATGTACCCTGCATTGTGGAATACCTGAAAAGACAACGAATCATCCCACAATTGAGGCAGTGGGCTTTGGGATCAACTGTAGACTTGGGGTTTGCTGAATGCAATACCCTGGTTACTGATTTCTGTGTTTATCATAGTATAGTTTTTAGTGATTCTTATCACTGGTGAATTTGTTTACTGGTTTGCTTGCTCTCTTTTATTTTATTATTTATTCTTATTTTTTATTTTAATAACTACATTTATTTTATTTATTTATTTTTCTTTCTTTTTTTTTCTCCCTTCTCTTCTGAGCCGGGTAGCAGACAGGGTCTTGGTGCTCCAGCCAGGTGTCAGGCCTGAGACTCTGAGGTGGGAGAATAGAGTTCAGGACGTTAGACCACCAAGACCTCCTGGCCCCATGTAATATCAATCAGCGAGAGCTCTCCAAGAGATCTCCATCTCAACACTAAGAGCCTGCTCCTCTCAACGACTGGCAAGCTCCAGTGCTGGACACCCCATGCCAAGCAACTAACAAGACAACAACATAACCCCACTCATTAGCAGAGAGGCTGCCTAAACTCATAAGTTCACAGACACCCCAAAACGCAACACTGGACACGGTCCTGCCCAACAGAAAGACAAGATCCAGCCTCATCCACCAGAACACAGGCACCAGTGCCCTCCACCAGGAAACCTACACAACCCACTGAACCAACCTTACCCACTGGGGGAAGACACCAAGAACAACAGGAACTACGAACCTGCAGCCTGCAAAAGGGAGACTCCAAACACAGTAAGTTAAGCAAACCGAGAAGACAGAGAAATACTCAGCAGATGAAGGAGCAAAGTAAAAACCAACCAGACCAAACAAATGAAGACGACATAGGCAGTCTACCTGAAAAAGAATTCAAAGTAATGACACTAAATATGATCCAAAATCTTGGAAACAGAATGGAGAAAATACAAGATACGTTTGACAAAGAACTAGAAGAACTAAAGAGCAAACAAACAATGATGAACAACACAATAAATGAAATTTAAACTGCTCTAGAAGGAATCAATAGCAGAATAACTGAGGCAGAAGAACAGATAAGTGACCTGGAAGATAAAATACTGGAAATAACTACCAGAGAGCAGAATAAAGAAAAAAGAATGAAAATAATTGAGGACAGTCTCAGAGACCTCTAGGACATAAACGCACCAACATTTGAATTATAGGGCTCCCAGAAGAAGAAGAGAAAAAGAGTCTGAGAAAATATTTGAAGAGATTATAGTTGAAAACTTCCCTAATATGAGTAAGGAAATAGTCAATCAAGTCCAGGAGGCATAGAGTCCCCTAGAGGACAAATCCAAGGAGAAACATGCGAAGACACATATTAATCAAACTACCAAAAATTACATACAAAGAAAAAATATTAAAAGCAGCAAGGGAAAAGCAACAAATAACATACAAGGGAATCCCCATAAGGTTAACAGCTGATCTTTCAGCAGAAACTCTGCAAGCCAGAAGGGAGTGGCAGGACATATTTAAAGTGATGAAAGGGAAAAACCTACAACCAAGATTACTCTACCCAGCAAGGATCTCATTCAGATTTGACGGAAAAATTAAAACCTTTACAGACAAGCAAAAGCTAAGAGAATTCAGCACCACCAAACCAGCTTTACAACAAATGCTAAAGAAACTTCTCTAGACGGGAAACACAAGAGAAGAAAAAGACCTAGAAAAACAAACCCAAAACAATTAAGAAAATGGTAATAGGAACATACCTATGGATAATAACCTTGAATGTAAGTGGATTAAATGCCCCAACCAAAAGACAGAGACTGGCTGAATGGATACAAAAACAAGACCCATATATATGCTGTCTACAAGAGACCCACTTCAGACCTAGGGACACATACAGACTGAAGGTGAAGGGATGGAAAAAGATATTCCATGCAAATGGAAATCAAAAGAAAGCTGGGATAGCAATACTCGTATCTGATAAAATAAACTTTAAAATAAAGACTATTACAACAAACAAAGAAGGACACTGCATAATGACCAAGGGATCAATCCAAGAAGAACATATAACAATTGTAAATGCTTATGCACCCAACATAGGAGCACCTCAATACATAAGGCAAATGTTAAAAACCATAAAAGGGGAAGTCAACAGTAACACAATAATAGCGGGGGACTTTGACACCCCACTTTCACCAATGGACAGATCATCCAAAATGAAAATAAATAAGGAAGTGCAAGCTTTAAATGACACATTAAACAAGATGGACTTAATTGATATTTATAGGACATTCCAACCAAAAACAACAAAATACACTTTCTTCTCAAGTGGTCATGGAACATTCTGCAGAACAGATCATATCTTGGGTCACAAATCAAGCCTTGGTGAATTTAAGAAAACTGAAATCTTATCAAGCATGTTTTGCGACCGCAACGCTATGAGACTACATACCAATTACAGGAAAAAACTGTAAAAAAATACAAACACATGGAAGCTAAACAATACACTACTTAATAACCAAGAGACCAATGAAGAAACCAAAGAGGAAATCAAAAAATACCTAGAAACAAATGACAATGAAAATACAATGACCCAAGACCTATGTGATGCAGCAAAAGCAGTTCTAAGAGGAAAGATTATAGCAAAACAATCTTACCTCAAGAAACAAGAATCACAAATTAACAATCAAACCTTACACCTAAAGCAATCAGGGAAAGAAGAGCAACAACAAAAAAAATATTAGCAGAAGGAAAGAAATCATAAAAACCAGATCAGATATAAATGAAAAAGAAATGAAGGACACAATAGCAAAGACCAATAAGACTAAAAGCTGGTTTTTTGAGAAGATAAACAAAATTGATAAACCATTAGCCAGACTCATCAAGAAAATAAGGGAAAAGGCTCAAATCAACAGAATTACAAATGAAAAAGGAGAAGTACCAACTGACACTGCAGAAATACAAACGACCATGAGAGATTACTACAAGCAACTATATGCCAATAAAATGTACAACCTGGAAGAAATGGACAAACTGTAAGAAAAGCACACCTTCCGAGACTGAATCAGGAAGAAACAGAAAATATAAACAGACCAATCACAAGCACTGAAATTGAAACTGTGATTAAAAATCTTCCAACAAACAAAAGCACAGGACTAGATGGCTTCACAGGTGAATTCTACCAACATTTAGAGAAGAGTTAACACCTATCCTGCTCAAACTCTTCCAAAATATAGCAGATGGAGGAACACTCCCAAATGCATTCTACGAGGCCACCATCACCTGATACCAAAACCAGACAAAGATGTCACAAAGAAAGAAAACTATAGGCCAATATCACTGATGAATATAAATGCAAAAATACTCAACAAAATACTAGCAAACAGAATTCAACAGCACATTAAAAGCATCATACACCATGATCTAGTGGGGTTTATCCCAGGAATGCAAGGATTCTTCAATATAGGCAAATCAATCAACATGATACACCATATTAACAAACTGAAGGAGAAAATCATATGATCATCTCAATAGATACAGAAAAAGCTTTCAACAAAATTCAACACCCATTTATGATAAAAACCCTCCAGAAAGCAGGCATAGAGGGAACTTACCTCAACATAATAAAGGCTATATATGACAAACCCACAGCCAACATCATTCTCAATGGTGAAAAACTAAAACCATTTCCACTAAGATCAGGAACAAGACAAGGTTGCCCACTCTCTGGACGTTTTAGCCATGGCAATCGGAGAAGAAAAAGAAAGAAAAGCAACACAAATTGGAAAAGAAGAAGTAAAACTGTCACTGTTTGCAGATGACATGATACTATACATAGAGAATCCTAAAGAGGCCACCAGAAAACTACTAGAGCTAACCAATGAATCTGTTAAAGTAGCAGGATACAAAATTAATGCACAGAAATCTCTTGCATTCCTATACACTAATGACAAAAAATCTGAGAGAGAAATTAAGGAAACACTCCCATTTACCACTGCAACAAAAAGAGTAAAATACCTAAGAATAAACCTACCTAAGGAGACAAAAGACCTGTATGCAGAAAACTATATGACACTGATGAAAGGAATTAAAGATGATAAAAACAGGACAGATATACCATATTCTTGGATGAAAATGACTATACTACCCAAAGCAATCTATAGATTCAATGCAATCCCTATCAAACTACCTGTGGCATTTTTCACCAAACTAGAACAAAAAATTTCACAATTTGTATGGAAACAAAAAGACCCTGAATAGCCAAAGCAATCTTGAGAAAGATAAACAGAACTGGAGGAACTGGGCTACCTGACTTCAGACTACACTACAAAGCTACAGTAATCAAGACAGTATGGTACTGGCACCAAAACAGAAATACAGATCAATGGAACAGGACAGAAAGCCCAGAGATAAACCCACATACATATGGTCACCGTGTCTTTGATAAAGGAGGCAAGAACATACAATGGAGAAAAGACAGCCTCTTCAATACATGGTGCTGGGAAAACTGGACAGCTACATGTGAAAGAATGAAATTAGAACACTCCCTAACACCATACACAGAAATAAACTCTAAATGGATTAAAGACCTAAATGTAAGGCCAGACACTATCAAACTCTTAGAGGAAAACATAGGTAGAACACACTATGACATAAATCATAGCAAGATCCTTTTAGACCCACCTCCTAGAGAAATGGAAATAAAAACAAAAATAAACAAAGGGGACCTAATGAAGCTTAAAAGCTTGTGCACTGCAAAGGAAACCATAAACAAGACGAAAAGACAACCCTCAGAATAGGAGAAAATATTTGCAAATGAAGCAACCGACAAAGGATTAATCTCCAAAATATACAAGCAGCTCATGCAGCTCAGTATCAAGAAAACAAACAACCGAATCCAAAAATGAAAAGAAGACCTAAATAGACATTTCTCCAAAGATGATATACAGACTGCCAACAAACACATGAAATGATGCTCAACATCACTAATCATTAGAGAAATGCAAATCAAAACTACAATGAGATATCACCTCACACCTGTCAGAATGGCCATCATCAAAAAATCTACAAACAGTAAATGCTGGAGAGGGTGTGGAGAAAGGGAACCCTCCTGCACTGTTGGTGGGAATGTAAACTGATACAGCCTCTATGGAGAACAGTATGGAGGTTCCTTAAAAAACTAAAAATAGAACTACCATATGACCCAGCAGTCCCACTCCTGGGCATATACCCTGAGAAAACCATAATTCAAAAAGAGTCATGTACCATAATGTTCATTGCAGCATTATTTACAATAGCCAGGACATGGAAGCAACCTAAGTGCCCATCAACAGATGAATAGATAAAGAAGATTTGGCACATGTATACAATGGAATATTACTCAACCATAAAAAGAAACGAAATTGAGGTATTTCTAGTGAGGTGGATGGACCTAGAGACTGTCATCCAGAGTGAAGTATGTCAGAAAGATAAAAACAAACATCGTATGCTAACACATATATATGGAATCTAAAATAAAATAAATGGTTCTGAAGAACCTAGGGGCAGGACAGGAATAAAGACGCAGACGTAGAGAACGGACTTGAGTACACGGGTAGGCAGAAGGGTAAACTGGGACGAAGTGAGAGAGTGGCATGGACATACAGACACTACCAAATGTAAAATAGGTAGCTAGTGGGAAGCAGCCACATAGCACAGGGAGCTCAGCTCGGTGCTTTGTGACCACCTAGAGGGGTGAGATAGGGAGGGTGAGAGGGAGACTCAAGAGGGAGGGCATATGCGGATACATGTATAATATATGTATAGCTGATTCACTTTGTTATACAGCAGAAACTAACACAACATTGTAAAGCAATTATACTCCAATAAAGATGTTAAAAATATATATTAAAGATATTTAAGCAAGATTCTCTGCACTCGCATAAGTAAATTATGGACTGTCATATCTGAGACATCATTTTCCACCCCACACTGGGCAGAATCTGCTCTTTTAAAAGCATGCTATAACAAAGAGGCCTCTGGGCGGATCATAGTTGTTCTATCTTTACCTGGATGTTGATTAACATAGTTGCGCTCATTCTGAAAATTCACTGAACTATACATTTACGATTACTTTTGCACTTTTCTGTATGTGTTTACGTCGGAATTCATAAAGATAGCAAAAGTATGCTGCCACCTTCCCAGAATCCCCAGAACTGATAAATTCTTGTTTTATTAATCTTTTCATCTCCCACAGATTAGAGGAAGGAACAATGACAAACTTTATTCCTGGATTTAATTCCTGAAAACAAATGAGAAACTGAATGGTGATGTGGAAATGACCGAAATCATGGGAGAAAATAACGATGTCAAATGACAACTTATTGAGAAATTGCTAAATATTGAGAAACCTGGAACATTAAATGTAACTGCAAAGAGAGAGCACAGAATAGTTGAGAACTTTGAAATTAGCCCAAGAACTAGCTCCATAATTTACTAAACTATGTGACTTAAGTAAGGTTATTTTATTCCTGTAAGACTACTCATCTGTAAAATGTGTTCAATAATACCTACCTAAAGAGATGTATGAGGATTAGAATGAAGACACTGAAATGTGTTGCGTGTATCTGAAATGAATGAATATTATTATTGTATAAGAAAGGTAGTGCAACCTTATGTGACACTGCAAGGAAAGAGGAGGAGGAGGAGGAGGAGGGGGAGGGGGAGGCAGAGGAGATTACAGTGACAACAGCACAGCTGAATTCTTTCAGAGCTACAACAGTAACTTTCATCTTGGTATCCTCAACATCTAATATAGTACCTACTACAGTGAATATTTGCTTAATCGAACTACATATGATTTGAGGGAAGTTAGCAAAATAGTGGTCAGAGAATTAAGAGTAAAATAATAGATTTTGTGTGTAAAAATCAAGTGGAGATCATTGTAGATTAAATTTTCAGGATGTCTTACAGAAAATAGCAATCGGATATGAATGTAGGATTAAAGAAATGTGTTTATTTTAATGGACATTTAAATAGGAAAAAAACAGAGAACACAGATTAAAAATGTAAGAGAGATTACAAATGATGACATAAACATTCTGTTAAAATGGTTTCTGACCAACAATTCCCAAAGCAGCATTTTCCAACTTCCTAATAAAATGCCCAGGAAGATAGAAAAAACAAACAAAAAAACCCCCTACACTACTAGCCAAAACTAAAAGCTATAGACAATCAGATGCCAGAGTTCAAGAGGAACTAAGGTTAAGTATGAGGCAAATGGAAGTAAACTAAGAAATAAAAAAGAATCCAACATATTAAATACCCCGATGCTGTGGTAATCTAAATGGGAGGGGATATCTGTATGTGTATGGCTGATTCACTTTGTTGTGCAGTGGAGGCTAACACAACATTATAAAGCAACCATACTCCAATAAAAATTTTAAAATAAATAAAAAATTTTAAAAATACCCCCTGATGGTTTCACTTATGAAGTGCAAGTCACATGGAAAAGGAAGGGGGTAGGAGGGACAATCATCTTTCCTTGGATTTGAAGGCCTACAACCTAAACCAAACAAAAAAAAAGATGCCATCCTTATCAACACCACAGATAAAAAGAGTTAGTCCCCTTTACCCACTTGCCCTCAGTAGTCTAGATCTAGGCATAGTCTGTAAGCCATAGATGTAAACTATAGAAAGTGGGGAGTGAGGTACTGGCAGTGATAGAGTACATTCCAAAAGTCAAGAGTCTCAAGGAGTAACATGCTTGAGGAGATAAGGATAAGAAGAACCCGGGTAGCAGTACATAGATGAATTGTGGTTTTATTGTACTACAGGTCTGTGTTCTAAAGAATCAGTCCCTGGGGAACAGAAAAAAGTTGGCAATTAAGTAAAGTTTTATATAAGTATTGGCAAATGAAAATCCCTAATGAATTAAACTAATACATCAAACAGTTTATTCCAAAAATGTAAGGATAATTCATTTTTTTAAATGTATTACATTTTAAACAGGAAAAACAATATGATCAACTCAATAGATTTATATGAGTATAAATACAAATGGCCAGCAAACATTAGTAACTATGACAGATGCAAATGAAAACTATGTTTTCTGATCATCAGAATGACAAGATATTTAGGACTGATAACAGCCAATACTGTGGAAGGACAGTCTAACACAATTCTGGTAAAAGCAGGTTCACTCCTTTGTGTGAATTCTATAATTTTTACATGTTTACAAGTACTGGTACTGGAATATATTTTTAGACCATGTGTAACACTGTACTAGCGCCCAATTAGTCCAACGGTTCTCAAGGTTTTTGGTCTCAGGACTCCTCTGCACCCCCCAAAATTAGTGAGCAGATGAATGGTTGCCAGGGGCTTGGGGAGGGCTGATTGCAAAGGGGCAGGAGGGAATCTGGGGTGGGTGATGAAACTGTTCTCTATCTTGATTGTGGTGGCAGTTACATGACTGTATGTGTTTGTCCAAAATCATAGAACTTTATATTTAAAAGGGTGAATATAATACAGGTAAATTAAACCTTTAAAAAGGCTGACTCCAAAACAAAATTCTTGAAGATCCCCTAAAAAGCTTTTCTTTATGTGGGTTATCAATATTTATTAGCTTATTAGAAATCATAAATGAGACAATTTTTGAATAGTTCTTTAGGTATTCATTTTTTAAATAATAAATGCACTAAATGTTAAAAAATAATATATTTTTCATGAAAAATAACTATTTTCCAAAGCAAAAAATATTTGGTGAGAAAACTCACACTTTTTTAGTAAATCTCTTTCATGTCTGCTTCAAATAGAAAACAGATGGATTCTCATATCTGCTTCTGCATTCAACCTGTTACAGTACGGCAGGTCATGTGGCCTCTGGAAAACTCCACTGTATATTTATGAGAAAATGAGTGTGAAAAAGATGACATCTGCATATTATTATGAAAATAATTTTGAGTTGGAAGTGTCAGGGACCCCAGGGGCTCCTGGACCACACTTTGAGAACCTCTGATTTAAGCTATACAAGAAAATACCAGGGCTTCCCTGATGGCTCAGTGGTTGAGAACCCGCCTGCCGGTGCAGGGGACACGGGTTCGTGCCCCGGTCCGGGAAGATCCCACATGCCGCGGAGCGGCTGGGCCCGTGAGCCATGGCCCCTGAGCCTGCGCGTTCGGAGCCTGTGCTCCACAATGGGAGAGGCCACAGCAGTGAGAGGCCCGCGTACCACAAAAAAAAAAAAAAAAAGAAAGAAAGAAAATACCAAATACTGAATATGGCATAATAATAAAATGTACTTTTTTTCAAATCAAGGAAGCAGTCTCTTATGCAGATTATCTGTCCCGATTTAATACACTAATATTCCCCTTATCCAGGTCAAAACTGCTACCAAACAATGATTTAGCTGAGCTACAGATTTCAATTTAAATGAAAAATATTTCTGAGGTCCAAGGGTTTTAAAGAAAACAAAAAAAAACCGCAGAAAACAGACCATAAGAGGTACAGCATCATCCTCAATCCCTCACTCATTGACTGTAGGACACGGCAGATTAAAAGCAGCATGAACACAGAGAAAGTAAGGCAAAGAAAATGCCTGACCTCAAAAGAAGAAGAAAGCATAAAATGAAAAGGCAGGTAGAATAACGGCAAAAGTAAAGCAATACAGGAGCAAATATATCCTGAATGCAAAATACAAGAACAAACAAATATTGCTCCTTGTATGCATACTTGAAAGAACTCAAAACTCTGTATTAAAACCACATCCCCACTGTACAGAGAAGGGAAGCTACGCCAAATGGCTTTTCTTGTACAACGTCACTCATATGACCCAAAATGGGAATCCACTCCTCTCAGCAATCATTGTCTAACATGCTAAACAAGGTGGGAGAGCTCTGCGTTAAGGGGAACTTGGGGGTGCCTACTTAAGGCTCTTTATTTCAGTGTTTACCCAACTTTAAAAACCGGAGAGCCGTCCAGAACCATTCACTACCCCAAGCGACGAAGTCAGACGTGCTGTTTCCGGGAGCTTTGTTCCCAGGTCATTTTAAAATACTTTCCAAGGAACTGGTGGCACCGCCGGGAGACGGCGCAACCCCTGGGCGGACGCGGGCAGTCCTGGGCTCCCAACAGCGGCTGCGGCCGCCCTGTCACCTGTCCCGGGAGTCCCGCCCGCGGCGGTGGGGCGCCCCCGCACTCCCCCAACACAGCGCCTCCTTTGGCAAGGGCCGCCCGGGCCTCATTTTCCCCACTTGTACTCGAGGGGTCGGACGGGCCACCTCTCGGCGCCCCTCTAGCTCGACTATAGGACTCCGGGCGGGGGGGCAGCTCGGCCGCTACCCCGCTCAGGCCGTACTCGCGGTGAGGCGGATCCCGAGGGGGCCGGTCCTCGGCGCCCCGCACTCACCCGGCTGATGCTTCAGTGCCATCACCGACACCAGGTAGTGGGCGATGTCAAAAAAGGGAAACATGGAAGTACGAGAAAAGGCAAGGGACAGCTCATTCCACGGACAGTCCATCACGACGACCCACCGCCGCAGCCGAAGCAGCCGCGGCGACGGGTTCCCGGCGTGCGCGACGAGGGGAGGGGTAAGTTACGGCCGCGGCCGCCCGCTCTTCGGCTGGGCCTCTTGGAGCTCTGCGCGTGCGCCTTGACACCCGGCGCCGGCGCGCGGAGGGGGCGGGTCGCGTGTGCCAGGAGCCTCGGATGCGCTGGCTGTTGGCCGCTGGGCGGGGTGAGGAGGGCCGGACCTTGTTCTCCTAATAAGAATCCAGCGTCTTATGCGTGCTGGGAGCTGTGCAAGACGCGGAGAATGGTCAGATGAATACAACATAAATAATGAATATACATTATTTCTCTTAACATTTAGTGCATTTATTATTTTTAGAGCGAATACATAAAGAGCTATTTTAAATGTTTCTCAGTTATTTCTAATATGCTAAGTATTGATACATGAAACCCATAAACGTCTTCAGGACTTTCTGGGATCCTCAAGAAAAATTTTTAAGTCGCCTTTTTTAAAGGTTTAATTTACATACATTTTATTCACCGTTTTTAGTGTAAAGTTTTATGATTTTGGATAAACGCAGTCCACAAGGGGAGACGTTTAGAATCGGACTTATTTCTGTGAATTGATTTCATTCACCTAACATTTCTCGAGGAACCACAGTATGCAAATCACACCATGACTTATTGGAGATATAAAAAATAATATGATAATATCCTGCCCTCAAGAAACGTGTTTTCCCAAGGGAGATTACAAAGCGGGTAATAATAAGTATAGGTGCCGTGATAGGGCAAGTTCCAAGGAGAGGAAGGCTATTTCAGGGAAGTGATAAGGCAAACTAGCCTCTAAAAGCTAAGGGAAAGATGGAGGGAAGTACTTTGGCTGGACTACGAAGTGAGAAATTAGCTCAGAAAAGAAGTCCTTGAATGGCAGACCATAAACCAAGTGGTTTGGCCCCAGAGTCTAAACTCTTGATCACTACATTTTATGCTCAGACAAATCCGAGCCAGACTCCAGTCTCTCAACCATTATGCTAAACTGCGCTTTTCTTTTTT
>NW_006789251.1:1608861-1626043 GCF_000442215.2 Lipotes vexillifer
TTTTTGCGGGGGTGGGGGGGGTGGGGGTGGTGAGGTGGGAGGGAGGGTTGCAATCAAGCAACAAGATTAGGAAAGTTTGGTAAAAAGAGAATAAAGACAGGCGAAAATGGAGGATATTCACAGTTCCAAACAAAATGTAGTGGAGGCTGAGGACACTAGGAGCAGGGAACTGGATGGGGAAAGATGCAGTAGAACCAGAACAGGCTGGGTGTCACCTCAACCTGTCAAAAAAGGATGTGGGGAATGGGTGAGTAGCAGAATTATGGTTACATTCAGAGAAATAGGAAACAAGAATGAGGAGCAGACTTGGATAGAAAAAAACAAGTTTAGTTTGGCATATTTTTTATTTGACGTGTCAACAGATCATGCAGACACCAGGAAACTGGAAATAACATAATAAGCTGCTAGATAAGTAAGAGCCTCATGGGAGTAAGAACTGCAGACTTGCATTGATTTTTTTTTATCTGAATATTTGTCTTTTCGTTTTAATTCGTTAAACAAGTGCTTTTTGCTCCGTACCAGGCATTTTGCTGGATGTCAGAGGCCCTGCCCTAAACACTAAGTGTTCAAAATGTGGGGAAAATTGTAGTAAATCTCTACATTTCACTACTTATCAAGAAAGAATAGGGTTGCTAAGATACTTTTCATATGTGGTTTTCTAAGCAAGCACCTCTTATTAGAGAAAGGCTTTTAGACCTCTAGCCAAACTAAAGAAAAAAAAGCAACTGCTGTGAATACTTATACTTTGATGCTTCAGTTTGTTCTTTCATAATTTTTATACATTTCTTTAGCTTTGTGAATTTAGGGGCAGAACTTGGATGTTATTTCCCAAAAGATTTTACAGTTTTAAAAGTCTTTAATTAGACTCCACAAAATATGTGTTTTGTCCTTGAACTTAAAAAAAAATACTATAACATCTCTAAATCATATGTCTATGCCAGTATCATTCTGGGGTATAATTAAGTTCATTATTAACACCAATATGGCAGTAGTGAAAAGCATCAGAATTTTTTTAAAAAAAGATAAATCAAATATTTTGCTTTCCCTAAACATATTAATTCCAGCAGAAGAGAATTAATCATCTCAGACTCTACGAGTAATCTGAAATTTGTTTCATTTCCAAACTGTGAAAATAAGCTGGATCCCCATCTGCCTAGAGCCTAAAGAATACTTTTATTTTAATCTAAGGGAAATGATATCACCTCACAAAAAGACAAGTTCTATCTAAACGTTAACTGTGCTCACTATATTTGCTTCTGGTCAGTGCTTCAGTTATTTAGTCTAATGAAATGGGCCAAACAGAAGCAACTGGGCAATAAAATGAGGGAAGGCTTTGAATTGATAACAGGGAGAGGCAAGATTTGGGGAAATTATGTGCGAAAATTAAAACCTGCCCTGACTTTTGGGAGCGGTTTACAAAGTTACATAATTATTGCAGATAAAACAAATCAAATTATAAAGTACTGCTTATCTACTAGAAAGCAAAAAGTGGTCTAACTGTATGAATATCTGGAAAAGAGGGGTTTTTTTGTTTTTTTTGTTTTTCGTTTGGATATCATTACTTTATTATAAAAGAAACAGGGAAATTATTTACATGATGAAAGATTTCAGAACTTCAGTGGCAGCTTCACGTGATGCCATTTCAATAGTGACTTATTTTAGTCGACGTAGTTTCCAAGAATGTCACCATCTCTAAGTAAGAAATAATCCTTGTCGTCTAGAATTACTTTGGTGCCTCCATATTCTGGGAGAAGAACTTTCACTATCTGGTTGAATCTCTCCACCCTTTCCTTTAGAGCCTGATCTAACAGCTACTACCGTTGCTTGCAATACTTTTCCTTGTGATTTTTCTGGAAGCATAATGCCTCCTTTGGTTACAGTTTCGGCTGCACTTCTTTCAACTAATACTCGGTCAAATACGGGAAGAAACTTTCTAAATGCCTGTCCTGCCATGACCCCGGTTGCCACAGTTCGTACTCTTGCTCTTTGGCCGCCGCCGCAAAAGGGAGATCCGGAGTCTGACCCTCCGGCCACGTGAACTCGAGAAAAGACCTCCCAGCGCCCTCGCCGGGGGCGGCCGCACCAGCGCGCGCCACGGTTCATTTTCTGGGCTCTGCGCAGGGAGGGCACTGACTCGAGGACCGGTAGGCGGAAGAAAAGAGGAGGTTTTTCTAGGCTTTTCTAGGCCGCGGGCCGAGGTGAAAATACTTACCCTTAGCCCCCCTTCCGGAAATGGAAAAGAATTTTGACTAAACATATTTGAAGCATTTTGAGTACAAAAACATGTGAAACTAATTGTTATAAACCAGGTTTTTCAACCTCAATGCTATTGACATTTTGGGCTGAACAATTCTTAGCTGTCTTCTGGGGTGTGTTATGGGATGTTTAACAGCATCCCTGGCCTCTACCCACTAGATGCCGGTAGCACGTGCGCACACACCAACTGTGACAACCAAAAATGTCTCTAGACAGTTTTGTCTGGGGTGGGGGGGAAATCGCCCCTAGTTCAGAACTACTTTATAAATGAATAAATTTTTTGGCAGCATGTTCCTCTATTTGTACAAACATTATGGTTATGCATCTAATATTAATCATCAAGTGAATTCTGCATAACCCTTCTCAGCTTGATCATCCATCCCCCGGATCAAGTTGGCAACATCCCAAGACCCAGTACCACAAAGGTAATCCTAGCTATTTCTTCTCTGCAATACTACTTTCTATCCACTGATTGGCATGCCTTTCACTTTGGGAAGTCAAAAACGTTTTAAAAACCATGAAGAGTCCATGATGAGGAAGTTTCATATTAGAGAAGCCAATTACACTTCTAAACTTTAGTATTCTGGTTAGGGATTTTCATTCTGAAGTTACTTTCATAGGGATTTGATAACTATGCCCTTTCCAGTTATAGTGTAGTAAAATATGACGTTTAAGACAAAACGTTAAATTTAATTTCTATTTTTTTAATGGTCAGCATTATCAAGGAAGATTAACTAAAGAGCACAAATTGTCCTGAATTCAATCAGTACAGTGAGATCCTGGCACATGAGATTTAAGTGATAAGCCAATCCAATTATAAACTCAACTCTTTAGACTCTGTGTATCTAATAATACACACTGATATGGTGACTTGAAAAATATAACTTGGCTCACTTATTACTTGCACTTGAAACTAAAATCTTTTTCTGTAAACATCACTTATACCTCTAATATGAACTATTAAACTAAAAATATTCTCCATGTGCAACAAGTACAAATTTACCTACTTAAAATATCTGATGTTATGAAAAGGAATATCTCTAGTGTTCATCAGTATAAAGGCTTCCAAAACTGCAGTCACCCACTGGTGCCATAGTTGCCAGGTGTCTATGGTTACTAGCACTCAGAGTTATAAGTCATCTCTGTTCAAGAGTAACAGGTACCATTAAATCAAAGAATAAAAGAATTTGCGAAGTTGAATGGACCCTTTAAAAAAAGTAACATGGATTGCAAGTCATATAAAACAGTTCAGGGCAGCTTAAGCAAAGTGACGGATTTACTGAAAGGCTACCAGGGAATCAGCCATCAATCCCCAAAAAGAGCAAGAAGTTGGGCATTTCTGAGGCCAGCAGCAGTAGGTAGATGTGGGATACCCTCAGCTACTAATGATAGTCAATGTTAATATTGTTCAGTCTCTGTGTCCCCCTATTCGGTACTGCCAGGAAAGAGCCTGCCCTGGCCTGGGACAGATGTCCTCTTCTTGTTAATCAGCTCTGGAGGGATGCTAGGTCGCATCCCTAGGTATCAGAGGCAATGTCTGAGAATGGAGGGAGCCACGCAGCCATCACAAGAAGTATCTATTACAATTATTTTCTTTAGACCATTTATTTCAGAGTAGGAAACACAGAGCTAGAGAGAGATCACAAAGGCAGGCAGTGACAGACCAGGATTTGTTATTATCCTGTTACAGTCTCCCTACTGGGCTTTCTCTGGTCCCACACAACCCATAATGTTCTCCTAAAGTTGCCTTTTACTGACAGATCCAGCATCCCCACAGCAATGAAAAGGCTACTGGATGAGAGCCAGAAAGACCTATTAGGAGTAAGGACTGTGGGTCAACAGCTAGGATTAAAGGAGTTTGTAGTTTCCAGCATAACCAGTTTGTTGAAGAGGCTGAAATCAGTGGGGCACAGTCAGGAAGTGGATCTAACATCCACCAGACAAAGCCCCCAACTATGATCCTATGTCAGATCTCCCCTTCCCATCCTTTAACTTTATCTCAGCAGATCCCATTACTTCCTCATCATTTAAGATACTAAAATATTAAGAGTCCAATCCAATTAAAATGTCAGTGTTGCATCTAATTCAGAGCTCTTCCCACTCCATCAGCTCAGGTCTGCCTGGCTCAGAGCCTTGCAGTGGGGGAAAGAGGCATGGGGTGGTCTTTCAACCTTTCCTCCTCTTCTGCCCCTTCCACCATCTGTGTCCTCCAGGGTCAAGGTAGTAGGTAGGAGAATTATAGAAAAGGAACAAAAGGCCTTCTAGTTCACAGGGGTTTGTTATGGTTTTTGTTTTTCTTTTTGCTATCGATATTCTTCTTTATAGCAGGCTCCCAGTGCTGACTCATTCATGGGGTACATTTGCGGGCTCCACAATGATGCCATGGACCTCTGCATAGCAAGGTTTCCTGACACCTGCAGTTGTCAGGAACTGCGGATACCATCAGATGGCTAACCAAAAAGGTATATCCAACTCTGCATGTTGAGTTAAAACATTAAATATGTTTTTTTCCAGCCTCTCAGCAAGCGGTTGGCCATGTGTTAGAATATGAGCCAATGAAAATGAAGAAATCTGTTTGACATGCTTCTGAAAACTAAATGAAGAACAAAGTTGAAGGACTGATGCTACTCAGTCTTAAAACTTACTGTACATCTACAGTAATGAAGACAGTGTTGTGTTGGTAAAAGAATAGACAAACAGAAGGATGAAAGCAATGTGGCTTCTCTTATTAAAGTGACTATGCCCTTGAGACGGGCCCTTCCCCTTTTTTTCTGCCTTGAGCTGGGGCATGCCCTGTGACCATGGGAGAAGGGTCAAGAAAATAGCAGATAACTGAAGGTATCAGCTCTCTCAGACTTACTGCTATGTGAGAAAACAATAATCCTTTATCTATTCAAATAGAGTCTGAATTGGCTTGGGGAAGAGAAGCACCGCTTTCCTCATACAGAGAGGAGTAGAAAAAGCACTCTAACCTTTTGAATTCCCTTCTATGAATTTCCTTTAAAATTTTTAATTTCTTGGGCTGTTGGGAGTGAAGTTCTCTGGACTAGTGGTTATCTTTAATTAAGTCCCATTTAGACAGCCTAGTTCCTCTCTTTACAGTGTGAAGGTAACATCTTTTGTCTTTGGAGTTCTACCTGGAATTCCACGATAATCCCAACTAACATCTTGTTACACCAAAAGACAGGCAAAGGAAAGAAATTTAAAAAACAAGGTCGATGAGTGAGGTTTAAAAGAAAATTCATGGGCTTCCCTGGTGGCGCAGTGGTTGAGAGTCTGCCTGCCGAGGCAGGGGATGCGGGTTCGTGCCCCGGTCCGGGAGGATCCCGCATGCCACGGGGCGGCTGGGCCCGTGAGCCATGGCCGCTGAGCCTCCGTGTCCGGAGCCTGTGCTCCACGGCGGGAGAGGCCACAGCAGTGAGAGGCCTGTGTACCAAAAAAAAAAAAAAAAACTAAAGAGAATATTTTTAATATTAGTCCAACTTCTTATAGGCATTATAATTATTTTAGAATGGGATAATTTCTCAAAGTGCTTAACCATGGAAATCTATTTTTTCCCCTCCACACAGTTCACCAAACTGGAAATCCAGCTTGAGAACCCTGTAGAAAGCTTTTCCTATCTCCACTATAATCAGCTGCACCATCAGGTTATTTATAATGTTCATTCACTCAATAAATATGTATCTCATCTTTCAGATGGGGCCCATCAGATCAAAGTCTTTCCCTCCACCTCTTCACCTACCTCTCTGTTAGGCTTAGCCAGCCAGAGCAACATATCAAATTATATTCTTGACTTTATACCAAGGAGTTCATTTGAGAAACTTTCTCATCTTGGGAGGTGGTGTACACTAGTGGTAACACAGAATGCACAGTCTTTAGTCAGACATTCTACTTATTGTGTAACCTTATAGAAAGCAGCTGCTAAATCTCTATAAGCCTGTGTCTTCCTCTTTAACCTAGGAAGAATAGTACTTATTTCACAGTGTCGTTTTCAAAGTTAAAAGAGCGTATCACAGATATAGAGAGCAAACTAGTGGTTACCAGTTGGGGGAGGGGCAATATAAGAGTGAGGAAGTGGGAGGTACAAACTACTGGGTGTAAGATAGGCTGCTAGGATACATTGTACAACACAGGGAATATGACCAATATTTTGTAATAACTATAAGTGTAGTGTAACCTTTGAAAATTGTAAAATAAAATTTTAAGGGAAAAAACAAAAAAACCTGACCTGACAGATAAGCAGGACCTGAGGAAAAAACAATTCAGAGAGCATACATATGAATTGCTTAGCACAGTACCTGACAAATGGTGCCTGCTTGATAAATTTTAGTTATGACTCTTCTCCTGTGATATTCAGATCACTTAAAAGGAACTTAGAAGTTCCTTTCCTACTGCTTTCTTAACTTCTAAAGTTCAGAGATTACACTAATTTTAGAGACATAGTGGTTAAGAGTGCCGTTGCTAAAGCCAGATGTCCTGCATCAAATCCTGGCTCTGGCCCTTGCTCCATGAATTACCTTCTGCAAGTTTCTCCATGCCTCATTTTCTCATCTCTAAAATGGTGAAAATAATACACTTGACCTCATGGAGTTTTGTGAGGATTAAATATGTTAAGATATGTGAAGAACAGTGCCTAGCACGTAGAAATCCCATCAATGTCAGTTATTATTACTCGGAATTTACTTACCCAACATAAGTACTTTAATTTTCTCTTATGAATAGAATTCAACCTGGACCTAATTTCATGGAAAATACCTACCACATAAAAGCATTCAAATTTGTGTTCTAGTGCATTGACCTAAATAATGAACAGAATGATCAGTGTGCAATAGAAAAAGGATGCAGACGATGGCGCTGTGGGAAGACACTGAGTTCGCGTCTCCCCACCACTAGGGCACCTGCTGGCCGCTGGTGGGGGACCCTGACACCCAAGGAGACGGGAGGAACCCCCAAGTGAGCCGGTAGGACGTGGGGGGACACAGGGGGGCGAAGTGGAGGCCAGACGGGATCAGCGCCCCTGAGGCCAGGGAGATCGCGAGAGGAAGGCAGGCGGGGCCCCCTGGGAGGAGAGGAGAGGCGCGGAGGAAGTTTGCCCCGACGACTCGGGCCCAGGGAGCCTGCTGAGCTCCCAGGCCGGTGGCCTGCCCTCCAAGGCTCCCCCTCCCCCTGGTCGCATTGGTCCTGGGGGCATAGGAAGGAGGCCACGGGGAGTTCAGGAGAGGCAGGCGGGAGGGGCTCTCCGGGAGGAGCGGGAGAGAAGAGGCGGGCGATTGCTCCGCCCACTCTGGCACGGGGAGCCTGCTGAGCTCCCAGGCTGGTGCCCTGCCCTCCGAAGCCCCCTCCAGGCCTTGTGGGTCCTTGGAGGAGTAGGAGGGAGGCCAGGGAGATCAGGGGAGGCAGGAGGGAGGAGCCAACTGGGAGGAGCGGGAGAGAAGAGGCGGGCGATTGCTCCGCCCACTCTGGCACGGGGAGCCTGCTGAGCTCCCAGGCCAGTCGCCTCGCCCTCCAAGGTCACGCACGCGCGCGCGCGCGCGCGCGCACACACACACATGGGTCCTGGGGGCATAGGAAGGAGGCTGAGGGGAGCTCAGGAGAGGCAGGTGAGAGGAGCCCTCCAGACCAGAGTAGCAGGAGAGGAGAGGAGGGCGTTTGCCCCGCCCACATGAGCTCAGGAAGCCGGCCGGGCGACCAGGGGTGGGGGGCACGCCTGGGCCCCTTCTGTTCCTTGAGCCTAAGCCCCACCCCCCACGGCCCCCAGGACCTTTTGCAGTCCTGTGGGTCTTAAGCATTGGCCCCACCCACAGCCCAAACCTCATCCTTGCTTAGGCCCTGCCCTCCACAGCCAAGGCCTTTCCCCCCATCTTCTTTTCACTATTGTGGTACTGTTGTACCTTCAGGTTGTTGATTCATCTATATTTTTATTTTTATATTCTTTCTAACATATCTGTTAGTGTCCTTGTCTAATTTTATTTTTTCCTTTGTTATTGTTCTCTTTTTTTCTTTTTGTCACCCCACATGGCTTGTGAGATCTTGGTTCACAAGCAGGGGGTTGAGCCAAAGCTACTGTGCTGGGGGCTCTGTATCAGAGCCACTGGACTAACAGAGAACCTCAGACCACAGGGAATATTTATCAGAGTGAGTTCTCACAGAGGTCCACATCTCAGCACCAAGAGCCAGCTCTACCCAACAGCCTACAAACTCCAGTGTTGGAAGCCTCAGACCAAACAAGCAGTAAGACAGGAACACAATCCCAATCATTAAAAAAAAAAAAAATGAGATGGCAAAAAAATATGTCACAGATGAAGGAGCAAAGTAAAAACCTACAAGACCAAATAAATGGAGAGGAAATAGGCAATCTACCTGAAAAAGAATTCAGAATAATGATAGTAAAGATGATCCAGAATCTTGGAAATAGAATGGAGGCATGGATTGAGAAAATACAAAAAATGTTTAACAAAGATCTAGAAGAACTAAAGAACAAACAAACAGAGATGAACAACAGAATAACTGAAATGAAAACTTCACTAGAAGCAATCAATAACAGAATAACTGAGGCAGAAAAACGAATAAGTGAGCTGGAAGACAAAATGGTGGAAATAAATGCCAAGGAGCAGGATAAAGAAAAAAGAATGAAAAGAATTGAAGACAATCTCAGAGACCTCTGGGACAACACTAAACACACCAACATTCAAATTATAGGGGTCCTAGAAGAAGAAGAGAAAAAGAAAGGGTCTGAGGAAATATTTGAAGAGATTATAGTTGCAAACTTCCCTAACATGGGAAAGGAAATAGTCACCCAAGTCCAGGAAGCACAGAGAGTCCCATGCAAGATAAACCCAAGGAAAAACACACAAAGACATATATTTATCAAACTAACAAAAATTAAATTCAAAGAAAAAATATTAAAAGCAGCAAGGGAAAAACAAAAAATAACATACAAAGGAATCCCCATGAGGTTATCAGCTGATTTTTCATCAGAAACTCTGCAGGCCAGAAGGGAGTGGCAGGATATACTTAAAGTGATGAAAGAGAAAAACCTACAACCAAGATTACTGTACCCAGCAGGGATCTCATTCAGATTCAATGGAGAAATTAAAACCTTTACAGACAAGCAAAAGCTAAGAGAAGTCAGCACCACCAAACCATCTTTCCAACAAATGCTAAAGAAACTTCTCCAGACGGGAAACACAAGAGGAGAAAAAGACCTAGAAAAACAAACCCAAAACAATTAAGAAAATGGTAATAGGAACATACCTATGGATAATAACCTTGAATGTAAGTGGATTAAACGCCCCAACCAAAAGACAGAGACTGGCTGAATGGATACAAAAACAAGACCCATATATATGCTGTCTACAAGAGACCAACTTCAGACCTAGGGACACATACAGACTGAAGGTGAAGGGATGGAAAAAGATATTCCATGCAAATGGAAATTAAAAGAAAGCTGGGATAGCAATACTCGTATCCAATAAAATAGACTTTAAAATAAAGACTGTTACAAGAGATAAGGAGGGACACTACCTAATGATCAAAGGATCAATCCAGAAGATATAACAATTATAAATGTTTATGCACCCATGTAGGAGCACCTCAATACATAAGGCAAATGCTAACAACCATGAAAGGACAAATCAACAGTAACACAATAATAGTAGCAGACTTTTAACATGCCACTTACACCAATAGACAGATCATCCAAACCGAAAATAAGTAAGGAAACACAAACTTTAAATGACACAATAAACCAGATAGATTTAATTGATATTTATAGAACATTCCACCCAAAAGTGACAGAATACACTTTCTTCTCAAGTGCACATGGAACATTCTCCAGGATAGATCACATCTTGGGTCACAAATGAAGCCTCAGAAAACTTAAGAAAATTGAAATTGTATCAAGCATCTTTTCTGACCACAATGCTATGAGATTGGAAATCAATTACAGGAAAAAAAAAACTGTAAAAAACACAGATACATGGAGGCTAAACAGTGCACTACTAAATAACCAAGAGATCACTGAAGAAATCAAAGAAAAAAGAAAAAATACTTAGACACAAATGACAACGAAAACACGACGACCCAAAACCTATGGGACGCAGCAAAAGCAGTTCCAAGAGGGAAGTTTATAGCAATTCGATCTCACCTCAAGAAACAAGAAAAATCTCAAATACAGAATCTAACCCTACACTTAAAACAACTAGAGAAAGAAGAACAAAAAACCCAAAGTCAGTAGAAGGAAAGAAATCATAAAAATCAGAGCAGAAATAAATGAAATAGAAATGAAGAAAACAATAGCAAAGATCAATAAAACTAAAAGCTCGTTCTTTGAGAAGATAAACAAAATTGGTAAACTCTTAGCCAAACTCATTAAGAAAAAGAGGAGAGGATGCAAATCAATAAAATTAGAAATGAAAAAGGAGAAATCACAACTGACACCGCAGAAATACAAAAGATTATAGGAGACTACTACAAATAACTATATGCCAATAAAATGGACAACCACGAAGAAATGGACCAATTCTTGGAAAGGTACAATTTTCCAAGACTGAACCAGGAAGAATTAGAAAATATAAACAGACCTATCACAAGTAATGAAATTGAAACCGTAATGAAAAATCTTCCAACAAACAAAAGTCCAGGACCAGATGGCTTCACAGGCGAATTCTATCAAACATGTAGAGAAGAGCTAACACTGATCCTTCTCAAACTCTTCCAAACAACTGTAGAGGGAGAAACACTCCCAAATTCATTCTGCAAAGCCACCATCACCCTGATACCAAAACCAGAAAAAGATATCACAAAAAAAGAAAATTATAGACCAATATCACTGATGAACGTAGATACAAAAGTCCTGAACAAAATACTAGCAAACAGAATCGAACAACACATTAAAAGGATCATATACCATGATCAAGTGGGATTTATCCCAGGGATACAAGGATTCTTCAAGGTAGGCAAATCAATGTGATACACCACATTAACAAATTAAGGAATTAAACCCATATGATCATCTCAATAGATGCAGAAAAAACTTTTGACAAAATTCAACACCCATTTATGATAAAAACTCTCCAGAAAATGGACATAGAGGGAACCTACCTCAACATGATAAATGCCATATATGACAAACCCACAACAAGCATCATACTCAATGGTGAAAAACTGAAAGCCTTTCCACTAAGATCAGGAACAAGACAAGAATGTCCACTCTCACCACTCTTATTCAAGAAGTTTTGGAAGTCCTAGCCACAGCAATCAGAGAAGAAAAAGAAATAAAAGGAATCCAAATTGGAAAAGAAGAAGTAAAACTGTCACTGTTTGCAGATGGCATGATACTACACATAGAGAATCCTAAAGAGGCCACCAGAAAACTACTAGAGCTAATCAATTAACTTAGTAAGGTTGCAGGATACAAAATTAATGCACAGAAATTTCTGGCATTCCTATACACCAACAACAAAAAATCAGAAAGAGAAATTAAGGAAACAATCCCATTTACCATTGCAACAAAATGAATAAAATACCTAGGAATAAACCTGCCTAAGGAGGCGAAAGACTTGTACTCAGAAAACTATAAAACACTGATGAAAGAAATCAAAGATGATATAAACAGATGGAGACATATACCATGTTCTTGGATTGGAAGAATCGATATTATGAAAATGAATACATTACCCAAAGCAATCTACAGATTCAATGCAATCCCTATCAAACTACCAATGGTAATCTTCACAGAATTAAACAAAAAAATTTACAATTCATATTCATTTTACAAACACAAAAGACCCTGAATAGCCAAAACAATCTTGAGAAAGAATAACGGAGTTGGAGGAATCACGCTCCCTGACTTCAAAGCTACAGTAATCAAGACAATAGGGTACTGGCACAAAAACAGAAATATAGATCAGTGGTACAGGATGGAATGCCCAGAGATAAACCCACACACATATGGTCACCTAATTTACAACCAGGGAGGCAAGAACATGCAATGGAGAAAGGACAGCCTCTTCAACAGGTGGTGCTGGGAAAACTGGACAGCTCCATGTAAAAGAATGAGATTAGGACACTACCTGACACCATACACAAAAATAAACTCCAACTGGATTAAAAACCTAAATGTGGGCTTCCCTGGTGGCGCAGTGGTTGAGAGTCCGCCTGCCGATGCAGGGGACACGGGTTCGTGCCCCGGGTCCCGGAAGATCCCACATGCCACGGAGCGGCTGGGCCCGTGAGCCATGGCTGCTGAGCCTGCGCATCTGGAGCCTGTGCTCTGCAACGGGAGAGGCCACAACAGTGAGAGGCCCGTGGAAAGAAAAAAAAAAAAAAAAAAAAAAACCTGAATGTAAGACCAGACACTATAAAACTCTTTGACATAAACCACAGCAAGATCTTTTTTGACCCACCTCCTAGAGTAACGGAAATAAAAACAAAAATAAACAAATGGGACTTAAAAGCTTTTGCACAGCAAAGGAAACCATAAACAAGACAAAAAGACAACCCTCAGAATGAGAGAAATATTTGCAAATAAAACAGCAGACAAAGGATTAATCTCCAAACTATACAAACAGCGCATGGAGCTCAATATCAAAAAAACAAACAATCCAATTAAAAAATAGGCAGAAGACCTAAATAGACATTTCACCAAGGAAGACATATAGATGGGCAAGAGGCACATGAAAGATGCTCAACATCACTATTTATTAGAGAAATGCAAATCAAAACTACAATGAGGTATCACCCTCACGCTGGTCAGTCTGTCATACAGGGTGAAGTAAGTCAGAAAGAGAAAAAAAATATTCTAACACATATATATGGAATCTAAAAAAAAAAAATGTAGTGATGAACCTAGTTGCAGGGCAGGGATAAAGATGTAGACATAGGGAATGGACTTGAGGACATGAGGTAGGAGGGGGAAGCTGGGGCAAAGTGAGAGTAGCATCGACATGTATACACTACCAAATGTAAAATAGATAGCTAGTGGGAAGCAGCAGCATCACACAGGGAGATTAGCTCCGTGCTTTGTGATGACCTAGAGGGTTGGGATGCAGAGGATGGGAGGGAGGCTCAAGAGGCTCAAGAGGGAGGGAATATGGGGACATGAGTATGCATATGGCTGATTCACTCCAGTGTACAACAGAAACTAACACAGTATTGTGAAGCAATGATACTCCAATAAAGATCTATTAAAAAAAAAAGGATGAAGACTTACTAAAGTTCACTAAAATTGTCTTTAGCATTCCAAGAACAGTTATAGGCATTTCTCCTTTATTTTTCTCCCTTTTGGTTTTGTGTTCTGTTTTTTCTTCTTATTTCCTTCTCTTTAGCACTATACCTGGTAATAATGTGTGCCCAAGTAAAAATAGCAATAATGCTTCCCTGAATACATGAAGGTGATGCTATTGCTTTGACCAAAGGTGTGTTCTTGAGGTCTTCTAGGAGACCCCTTATCACATTCTCTCAGCCAGAAATCATCTACATTGAAATCTACTAATTCAGTTCCGAAAAGTCTTTGGCAGGGCCTCCAATCCTCTAAATTCACCTAACTTTGACATCCCAAAGTGAAAAAAAAAAAAGAAGGGTTAGCCAGGACATATTCTAAAGAAGAACTGGGAACATTCCCTACCAGACGGAGGTTAGGACAACTGGGCCAACAGTTGTTGCAAATCCATAACCAGGAGAGAGGCTGAGGATAAAATTAGATGGAGGGATATTGAGACTAGCTAATTAGAGTAATTGGCAAGTTTGGTCAGTCAGATTGTAACTGAGACTAAGAAATCCAACCTGAGGATCAGATGAGGTTTAGTCAGCAGGCTTAAGCAGGAACACAAAGTCAAACATTACCAGAGCAAAAATGTCAGGAGAAAAAAGTCAAGCCAATGAAGCAAGGAACACCTGGGTGACAAGGTATGGCTGACTAACACTTGGTGTTAACCAAGTGTTAACACTTGGCAGGAGCCAAACAAAAATTTCTCCCAGATGGGTGAAGAGTTGCACCAAAAAGGACTTGCTATTCAAAAGACACCTTCTCGGAAAAAGCTCTAACTATAAAAGAAAAAAATAGATAAATAGGATCACACTAAAATTAAGAACTTCCAATGATCAAAGGCACTATTAAGAGAATAAAAAGGCAAAGCACAGAGTGGAAGATCCTTGCTATTTGTGTTTATCTCCAACACAGGAATCTTACCCAGAAAATATAAAGAACTCGTATAAATTGATAAGTAAAAGACAACTAGTATTTTTTAAGTTCAGTACAAAACTGAGCAAAAACTTGAACAGGTAATTTACAAAAGAGGATATCCAAATAACCAGTAAACATATGCAGAGTGCTCAACTCCTACAGTCATCACAGAAATGCAAATTGCAACTACAACAAGATACTACCATCTGCTCATTAAAATGGCTAAAATGAAAAAAAAGAAATAATACCAACTGCTGCTGAAGATGTTAAGCAGCTTGAACTCTCTTACACTGCTGGTAAGAGTATAAATTGACACAACCCCTTTGGACAACTGGTGGTATGTGCTAAAAGTGAACACAGATAGCCTCAGACCCAGCAATTCCATTCCTAAGAGATCATATGTTTACCAAAAGACATGTACAGAAATGTTCATAGAGGCATTATTTAAAATAGCCCAAACTGAAAATAACCCAAATGTTTATCAGAAGTAATATTAATGAATACAATTAATAAATTGGGTTATATACTTACAATATATATACATATATAATAATATATTTGCAGTGAGAAGTATGAAATACTGCTACCTGCATCAACATCAACGAATCTCAAATATAATGTTGAGAGAAAGAAACCAGAGTTTAAAAAAAAGAAGACATTCTGCATGATTCCATGTATATGGTGTTTAAAAACAGGTAAAACTAATCTACAGAGTTAGAAGTCAGGACTATGGATGCTCTTCGAGGCGGGGGAGAGAGCTTCTGGAGTTTTGGTTCTGTTTTACGATGTTGGTGTGTTCACTGTGAAAATACATAGAGTTGCACTGGTATGATTTGTGCACTTTTTATACATATTTTATACTTCAAAAAATTTCAGTTAAAGAGGAGTAATGACATCTTCTAACAAATTTACTAGGTAGCTTAGGGCTTGGTAGGCAGTCTGGCCCTGACTAGGTTTTCTGTCTCTCCAGAAGAAGCCCAGTCTCTGTGGGAGTAGCATGGTAAGCCAAGGTATAAAAGCCTATCCTAATTCATGTTAAGTTTCTGGAGTCCAGTCAAAGGCATTGTTATGTCATCAGCTCCATCAGAGGTTTCTTCTGGAATCCTGAGACACAAAAGTTAAGCTCTATGCAATTCTTAGTTCCGTAGTCTTCTTTTTCTAAAGAATTCCTTCCAGAGCAGATGAGGTTAATAACAATCATCCTGGAGTTAATCATTAGGTGCCAGTAATTTCAGGCCTTAAGAATGATCGGGGGCTTCCCTGGTGGCTCAGATGGTTAAGAATCCGCCTATCAATTCAGGGGACACGGGTTCAAGCCCTGGTCCGGGAAGATCCCACATGCTGTGGAGCAACTAAGTCCGTGTGCCACAACTACTGAGCCTGTGCTCTAGAGCCTGCGGGCCACAACTACTGAGCCCACGTGCCACAACTACTGAAGCCCACGCGCCTAGAGCCCATGCTCTGCAATAAGAGAAGCCACTGCAATGAGAGGCCCGCACACCGCAACAAAGAGTAGCCCCAGCTCGCTGCAACTACAGAAAGCCCCATGCGCAGCAACGAAGACCCAAGGAAGGAAGGAAGGAAGGAAGGAAGGAAGGAAGGAAGAAAGAAAGAAGGAAAGAAAGAAAGAAGGAAAGAAAGAGAATGACCGGCTCCTTGAATCATTTACTTTTTTTTTTTTTACACTGGGGACAGAGCTGCTTAAAAAGTGGGAGTTGGGGTGAGGGGTGGGGATGGTCACCAGACACCAAGTCTGCTGTGGGGCCCCTCAACTGTGTGTCTCTGCATGTTATAAGGGATCTCTTCTCCTCCCTGAAATGGAAGTAATTTTAGCTAAGTGGGGGTAAGAGTCTTGTCTTGTTGCTTGAAAAAATGTAATTTGGGCTCCAGGCATGCACATTTTGTTGGGTACTTCCAATTCAGGGCTGGGTGGCGAGGGAACCTGAAGTCAGGCTCAAAATTAATTAAACGGTTATTCTCCACCAGGCTGCTAAGTCATGAGAGCCAGTGAGGGTGGGGATGAGAAAACAGCAACTTGCCCGAAGGTTGCCATTCAGAAGGGGAATGGTGAATGGTTCAATAGTTACATGAAAAATGACCATCATCACCACTCTCTACATTGGGCTCTTGTGAGATATTTGTGAGGAAACTCCAACAGGCTGGTTCATGCATCTTTATATGTAGGTGAACTCCTTTATGTGTAGATGAAGAACACCTCCAGGCTCTCAGGAGCTTTGCTCTAATGGCACACGGACCAATGAACAAAGATTACATGGCATGGTAAGCACTATAACAGCAGGAAGCACAAGGTACTATGAGAGCTCTTGGAGGATGAGCCTCTAGTCCAGACTCAGAAGGTTGAGAAAGTCTGGGAAATAGCTGTTTAGCAAATGCACTAGAGTCCTAACCCCATTTTGTACACCACAGTGTTTTGCCTGCCATCCCTGGCTATGAAGCAGAGGATTCCTTTCAGGAGGCTCCTAGCCAATCACATGGCAGCAAATTAGGCTGTGTGGTCAGATCAAGTGTGGTCTGCTACTGGGGGTTGCAAGCCAGCTGTTGAGATCTGTGCACTGGTTGATGAGACCCTTCCACCCCTCTTCTTTGTTCTTAGTTACTTCCCAGAGATCTAGCCTTGCCAGTTCTCTCAGGGTTCTGGGTGAGGTACGACAGAAGAGCGCCTCCCAAGTAGAAGCCTGAAAGGCAGGGGAAATCAGGCTCTCACTTTGCCCTCTCTTTCCC
>NW_006789251.1:1626166-1684145 GCF_000442215.2 Lipotes vexillifer
CCTCTCTTTCCCTCATGGTGGACAAGGGATCTCTTTCAGTGTTGTGCTGTGCTGGCCTGGGGGAGGGGTGACATGCATGAAGTGAAACTGTTATTCTTACCCTTTCACTGCATCTTTTCTATTGTCTGTGTTCCACTGGGATGCTGTGACCTCTCACTGGATTCCACAGGTCTGATAAAGGTATTCACCGATGGTTGTAAATTGATGTTTCTGTTGGGGAGGAGGACAAGGTCTGGAACCTCCTGTCTACCCTCTTGCTGATGTCACTCCTCTGATCTTTCCTATTAGTTAACTTTCTCTGGCTTTAATCCCAGATGTGACAATGGACTTTGATTCTCATGTTGCATTTGCATTTGGTAATTTCCATTGTGACCTTAGAAACTTTGATCCTAGGCAAAACACTCAAAGGTATTTGGATTTTGTTTTGGTATCCTGTGTATCCTAACCTGATATAAAACTCCTTTCCCATTTTTTGCATTAGCATCTCTTAGAGAGTGCACTCTGCCATGTAACTGGAGTGGAGAGGCTCATTCACATGGTGTTCTACACTCAGAGATTTGCTGGGTTCTGGCTTTAGGAAATCCTGAGAGCTACACAAAACATAGGGAAAAAACTGCCAGCATGAATTCAGAAATAATTTTCTACCATAATAATAATAATGTATATTAGTATATCTTGTGAAATATCCAACTTTAAGCATTTCCTATTCATTGTTTTCTTAATGTTAGCCAAATTTTTTAATCTTATAGGTTTAAAAAAAAATCTATATTCCCTACAATGTTTATAAAGAAGACATCTTTTTCACAAAGCTATGTCTGTGATACTTGATTTGAATGAGATCAAGGCAGTTGGCTTGGCAAAGTCCCAAGACTTCAGCCCTCATCTACCCTAACCCCTAACCCTTAGTTCATTATAAGAATTTGATGAAAGAATATGGATGCAGCACTAAAAATCCAATAGGGCATTATTACAGTGGCAAAAGAAGGCCATTTGCAGCTAACTTAACACCAAGGTTAAGATGTTTAAATATTCATTACTGTTTAGGTTGCTGAGTATTAGACTGCTAGCAAAAGGAAGTCTGAAATTGGCCTATAATATTCAACTGCATAAGAAAATTAATTCAAAACTACTGGTGGACACTTTTCAGACAGAAAAGATCTTAAATCAATTGTAAGTTGAGTAAGAAAAACATTTTGGGGGTAAGAAATGATTTATTTAAACACACCTGAAATTTTCCACCTCTAACCCTCTACCCTTCCACATTCCATCCTAACCAGGATCTGAGGCTATGAGACTATAAGAAAAATTTTTTAGCTTTTAAAAAACAGCAAAGAGAGACTTCTCTGGTGGTGCTCTGCTTGCCAATGCAGGAGACACGGGTTCGAGCCCTGGTCCGGGAAGATCCCACATGCCATGGAGCAACTAAGCCCGTGCACCACAACGACTGAGCCTGTGCTCTAGAGCCCACAAGCCACAACTACTGAGCCTGTGTGCCATAACTACTGAAACCTGTGTGCCTAGAGCCCGTGCTCCGCAACAAGAGAAGCCACTGCAATGAGAAGACCACGCACCACAACGAAGAGTTGCCCCCGTTCACTGCAACTAGAGACCTGCGTGAATCAATGAAGACCCAAAGCAACCAAAAATAAATATAAAATAATAAATAAATTGATTAAAAAAATAAAAATAAAAAACAGCAAAGAGTGGGGGCAGAGGGAAGGAGGGAGGGGACAGCAGAGATGAAATATGTCTTGCTTTTCTTCTCTTAACAGAAACATTACTGCTGCATATTTAGGCTATCTTAGGGGTGATGGAGATGGAGGTGTTAAGTGAGTATGTGAACTGAGAAGGCCTCAATCATTCATCAATTTCAGGACAGTCCATCTTTTCATCTCTGTAAATGAATGTGAATTACAAGCATTTCTCGGGGACTTCCCTGGTGGTCCAGTGGTAAAAAATCCACCTTCCAGTGCAGGGGATCCCTGCATTGTTCAATCTCTGGTCGGGGAACTAAGATCCTACATGCCGCCGAGCAACTAAGCCCCAGTGGCACAACTACTGAGCTCACGTGCCTCAATGAGAGAGCCCGCATGCCACAAACTACAGAGCCCATGTGCCCTGGAGCCCGTGCACCACAACTACAGAGCCCACATGCTCTGGAGTCCCCGCACCACAACTAGAGAGAGAAAACCCACAGAACTAGAGAGAAGCCCATGCGCCACAACAAAAGATCCCGCATGCCTCAAGGAAGATCCCACATGCTGCACTATGACCTGACGCAGATTAAAAAATAAAAACAAAACCCCAAGCATTTCTCAGAGCAGATACAGGAACTCAATGTGAGATCCCAGAGGGAATGAGGGCTTTGGAATAAGAGAACGTTGTGACAGAGACAGGTATGTGGCAATCTCCAGGGAAGATATCTGCAACTGCTGGGGCTTCATCAGCCAAGGGTGTAACCAGTTTAGAAACTAACTAGCACAAGAGCTGAGTGCTAACCACCTAGGGCAGCAAGAACCTGATGAGTGAAAGGGTCAGACTCAAGAATGGATGGAAGAGACCATTTGTCTATGTCTTGACCAAGAAAGGAGGAAAGTGAATGGTATAAATATACAAGAACAGTGGCAGGAAATTTAAGGGCTAAAAATGAGCTGAAGTTTACTGAAAACACTTGTCTAGATTATTCTAGAACAATTTCCCTTACCTATTTGAAAATGCAAATTGGCTTTTCCAATTTCACAATGCATGAAACCTTTTTTTTTTTTAAACATCTTTATTGGAGTATAATTGCTTTACAATGGTGTGTTAGTTTCTGCTTTATAACAAAGTGAATCAACTATACATATACATCTATCCCCATATCTCCTCCTTCTTGCATCTCCCTCCCACCCTCCCTATCCCACCCCTCTAGGTGGTCACAAAGCACCGAGCTGATCTCCCTGTGCTATGCGGCTGCTTCCCACTAGCTAGCTATTTTACACTTGGTAGTGTATATATGTCCATGCCCCTCTCTCACTTCGTCCCAGCTTCCCCTTCCCCTTCCCCACATCCTCAAGTCCATTCTCTACATCTGCGTCTTTATTCCTGTCCTGCCCCTAGGTTCTTCAGAACCATTTTTTTTCAGATTCCATATATATGTGTTAGCATACTGTATTTGTTTTTCTCTTTCTGACTTATTTCACTCTGTATGACAGTCTCTAGGTCCATCCACCTCACTACAAATAACTCAATTTCATTTCTTTTTATGGCTGAGTAATATTCCATTGTATATATGTGCCACATCTTCTTTATCCATTCATCTGTTGATGGACACTTAGGTTGCTTCCATGTCCTGGCTATTGTAAACAGAGCTGCAATGAACATTGTGGTACATGACTCTTTTTGAATTATGGTTTTCTCAGGGTATATGCCCAGTAGTGGAATTGCTGGGTCATATGGTAGTTCTATTTTTAGTTTTTTAAGGAACCTCCATACTGTTCTCCATAGTGGCTGTATCAGTTGACATTCCCACCAACAGTGCAAGAGGGTTCCCTTTTCTCTACACCCTCTCCAGCATTTATTGTTTGTAGATTGTTTGATGATGGCCATTCTGAGTGGTGTCCGGTGATACCTCATTGTAGCTTTGATTTGCATTTCTCTAATGATTAGTAATGTTGAGCATCCTTTCATGTGTTTGTTGGCAGTCTGTATATCTTCTTTGGAGAAATCTCTATTTAGGTCTTCTGCTCATTTTTGGATTGGGTTGGTTGTTTTTTTGATATTGAGCTGCGTGAGCTGCTTGTAAATTTTGGAGATTGATCCTTTGTCAGTTGCTTCGTTTGCAAATATTTTCTCCCATTCTGAGGGTTGTCTTTTCGTCTTGTTTATGGTTTCCTTTGTTGTGAAGAAGATTTTAAGTTTCATTAGGTCCCATTTGTTTATTTTTGGTTTTATTTCCATTTCTCTAGGAGGTGGGTCAAAAAGGATCTTGCCGTGATTTATGTCATAGAGTGTTCTGCTTGAAGGCTTTTTTGAAGCTATTAGCGTAAAATGTTAACATTTTGTGTACAGTCTTACTCAGAGAATGGAGAAGTTGGCCTCCTAAGGTCCTGTCCACTCAATGTGAGGCAGCATGCAGTGGGTGGGGGCAGGGAACACTGGATTTGCAATCAGAAGCTCAGTCATTAAGTGGAGGATTCTTCTTGGATGAGCCCTTTAACATTTCTTAAGTCTCAGTTTTGACACATGAAAATGGGCTTGAAAATACCAGTTTTGTTGATCTCACTGTCCATTATGAAGATTAAGTTATACCTTAGATATTTTGAGTAAACATAAAGCTTTATATGAACATAAGTGATTTAAAAAATCATGTGTGGAAGATTTTGGAAGATGCCCCCTAGCAGGGTCAGCAAACACGAGGCAGAGAACAAATAGAGGAATTGCAATCGCCTCATTGAGGTGTTTTCTAATTTCTGTACCTAGAATATCTTTCCCTACCAGAGTGCAAATTCTGAAGGGCAAGAAATAAGTTTTAGACACTTCTGCACCACCTGTACCCTTAATGGGTAGTAGGTGCCAATAAATGTTTGTTGAACTGTACCACCTGGCTTCAGCTTCCAGCCTTATATATACTGAGTAGCCAAGAGGGTAAATGTGAGCAAGTTGGGAAGGAGGGAAAAGAGAAACCCTACTTTACAACGGGGAAAACAGCCTTGTCATTGTGGTCCTTATTGTGCCTTCACTGTGCCGCCTTTTTTATTCTGAACGCAGCTGGCTTCTGGACACTCTAAGTTGTCAAGAGCTTGGTGGGCTTTCCCGGACTAGCAGCTTTGTGTAGCTGAACACAGGACGTACTTTCTTTTGGTACTTTTGGGGGATAGGTTTACTGACAAAGTTGTTGTCCCTCTCTTCCTGGCCCTAGCTCTCTGCGGATCTAGTCATGCTGTTTAGGTTCACGAAGTACAAATTAGCATAATCCGATTAGATGAGCTGCTGAGGGGCGGGCTTTTTTTTTGGTCTGAAAAGCAGAGAAAAGAAAAGTGTCTCACAAAGAGGGGAGCCTGGAGCTTGGAAGGGGAGGGGCGACAATTGCTCCTGGGCTGCTGGCCTGAAAGCTTGCACCTGCACAAGCCCTCTTATAAATAAGGACTCTTAGATGGTATTAAACAGGGGACTGAGGAGTCCGGGGGAGCTTGGGGAGGTAAGCATGGGGAAGAGAAAGGCAAGACAGAGGCTCTGCATCCATTAATTGATTTATCTGGATCGCAAAGCGGAGCTTGCTGACAGAAGAGAAAGCCCGTTTGAGTCCTACTCAGCATTGCGAGTGGGTCAGCCCCATAATCAGGTCTATTGAGATAAGCGTTTTAGAATCTCTGCAAGAGACTGATAAGGGGTTTACTTGTAGGGAACAAAGTTCACTGGATGTCTGATTTCAGTACTTTCTGAATTGGACTTCTGTTTCTTTCCTTTTATTTCCAGAAAAGAAAACAAACAAACAAACAAAAAAAGCTGGGAGGTGGTAGTTGCTTTAGGCCTGTGGGTGATGTGTGCTTAGAAACCACAAGAGAAAAACTCAACTATCAACTTGTTAAAATAGGGGAAGCCAGGGAATTTTCTGACTGAGTGCACCTTTCTCTGCTATAGACAGTTGATGGGTATAACTGAAATTTTCATTATTTTGAAAACTAAGAAGGACTCTAATCTATGTGTGTGGTAAATGTTGAGTTTCAAGCAAGTAATTACTTCTATCCTTCTTACCTGGAAGAAAGATTTTTTTACCCTTAAAGATGAAGGAGTCCTGAAATGATGTCCATGTACTTGCTGGGGACCAACCATCATCTGCACCAGTTTACGTGATGCTCAGAGAACATCTAAATGTGTCTGACTCTATGGAAGTAAAAGGAAACCTTGTTTAAACTTGACTTCGATGATGAATATCGAAGGCCAATTAGTGAAGGCTCATTTCTATTGATACATCTTCTGCAGTGCTGTTCAACATAATTTAAATGCTGAGGGGAATGGAACCCCCATCATTTCCTTTGGATAATTTATGGTCTATCGAAGAATTCTTCTGGATAGAAAACCTAGATCACCAATCAAATTACTCTGTGCTTTAAAAAGAAAAAATCCATTTCAATCATTGCCTACCTGCAGTGAACATTTCCTTCATGGGAGGTTTCTATTCTTCAAGGTAGAAGAACACAGAGAAATTTGGCCTGTGCTGAATTCAGAGCCTAGCCTTGCTGCTTGCTCATTGCGTGAATCTCAAGTTGGTCTCCTAGACTCTTCTAAGCCACAATTGCCCCGACTGTAAACTAAAGCAAATACCTCCATTAAAAGGTTAGAAGTATCAAAGATGGCATTTATAAAATGCCTGGCACGTAATAGGCACTCAGTGAATATTAATAACCCTTCCTTGAGGCGTTTATATTTCCCATCCCATCCCCTACTTGCTGTATTCAGTTCCCTTTATATGTCCAAGTAGATGTATCCTGATACCCAAGCACAGTGTAGTTTTCTATTCCCAAGAGCTGTCTTTTCTCTGCTTTATCTCCTCTGTCTTTTCACCAGTACATCCATCCTTCTCAGTTTCTGTGATGGAGCATCTTTCCTCCTGGAGCCTAGAGTCATACAGCCTCTCAGAGAAGGACAAAGGAGATAGTGCAAGGCTGTTTTCAGAAGCTCTGGAGCTTAGGGAAGAAATTTAGTCTAGGGAGGCAGGTAAGAAAAGAATTTCTATCTGCCAGAAGCCAAAGTGAACATGCAAAATACCTTAAGTGTGATCTGGGGATCTGGAGGCCTGATATCCAGAGAAAGGGGTGAGAAGCAGATCAAGGAAGGCCTGAGAAACTGATTAGCTCTGACAACCCCTGTCTCTCTTGGGCTGTGGGTTGAAACAGTTGCATTTCACACATCCTCTTACATAGAGTGATGGAGTGGCAGAAAAGGCAATGGCACAAGGTGTCCTTAGACAAGGTGCTCTGCATACCCACTTAGGTTTTAGTAAAGGCTCCTTTTGAAGAAGCCTGACTCTTTCAGAGATACCTTATATCCCGGTCAAGATATAGATGGGGCACACAATTTGACAGTATATGAAAATACAATTATACCATGACCACGTAAAGATTTATTCCAGCAAGGCAAGGCAATGTATTAATATTATATATCTCATATCAATCTCAATAGATTTCAAAAAACCTTTCATTAGGGCTTCCCTGGTGGCACAGTGGTTGAGAGTCCGCCTGCTGATGCACGGGACACGGGTTCGTGCCCCGGTCCTGGAGGATCCCACATGCCGTGGAGCGGCTGGGCCTGTGAGCCATGGCTGCTGAGCCTGCGCATCCGGAGCCTGTGCTCCACAACGGGAGAGGCCGCAGCAGTGAGAGGACCGCGTACCGCAAAAAAACCCCCAAAAACCAAAAAACCTTTCATTAAAATGTATTGCCTGGTCCTTCTTTGGGGGAGGGGGCAGTAGAGGTTTTACCCTGCTCTGTGGCCCAGGAAGCACACATCTCGGCCTCTACCACTCTGGCCTGTCAGGCATCCCCTCTGCATGGCCACATCTGAGCTGGGCTCCAGTTACACTGGGGAGACCAGGGGTCACAGGAGATGTTGACTCCTTATTGCAGTGTGAGGGCTTCTCATTGCAGTGGCTTCTCTTGTTGCAGAGCACCGGCCCTAGGCGCGCAGGTTTCAGCAGTTGTGGCACACGGGCTTAGTTGCTCCACGGCATGTGGCTTCTTCCTGGACCGGGGCTCAAACCCGTGTCCCCTGCATTGGCAGGCGGATTCTTAACCACTGCGCCACCAGGGAAGCCCTGGGGCGCCCATTTTTGAGAAAGTTGTCCTTCTGAACTTCTATTATGAGTTTTTTCCTTCCTGCCTTTTGGATGTTTTTCTTCCAGCCCAAGAGTGTGTGTCCTCTTAGCTCTGCCAGGTCAGGATAGTGGGTGCTAATCTGTCTCAGACCTGGTGGGCCCTGAGTTCCTCCCATCCTCTTGTCAGAGTTCCAGGGAGTGAGTTTTTGAAATTTCTCTTTATTAGAGGAAAATTTAGAATTTGGTGAAGGAGCGATTTTTATCCAATTTGAATTTATTTGAAATATGTAATATTAAACTTCTTAATAAGTCCTTCTTATTAAAAAGGAGGGAATATTCAGCACCCCTCCCGTTTCTTACCCTAGAAACTTCAGAGATGAGGTCTCATGGCAAGATTTTAAAGAGAACCTAGAAGGATAAAACCTCAGAGTCAAGGAGGCTTTTCCAGCTGTGACTCAAAAACCCAGAACCATAAAATTGATAAACTGCACAACATAAAATTAAAATTCTTATTACATGGCAAATAAGCACCATAAATAAAGGCATAAGACAAATGAAAATTTGGGGGGAAATACTTGTAATTCACATCACAGACAAAAGGTTGATCTGCTGTATATAAAGAGAACTTTTGAAAATTGGGAAGAAAAAAGCCAACAACCCAATGGAAAAAAAGAAAATATACAGACAGTCCACAGAAACAGAAATACAAATGACCCATAAACATGTGATATCAGCCTCACTCATAAAAGAAAAACACAGGGACATCCCTGGTGGCACAGTGCTTAAGAATCCGCCTGCCAATGCAGGGAATACAGGTTTGATCCCTGGTCCAGGAAGATCCCACATGCCGCGGAACAACTAAGCCAGTGTGCCACAACTACTGAGCCTGTGCTCTATAGCCCATCAGCCACAACTACTGAGCCCACGTGCCACAGCTACTGAAGTCTGTGTACCTAGAGCCCGTGCTCTGCAACAAGAGAAGCCACTGCAATGAGAATCCCACGCACTGCAACAAAGAGTAGCCCCTGCTCACCGCAGCTAGAGAAAGCCTGTGCACAGCAACGAAGACCCAACGCATCCAAAAATAAATACATTAAATAAAGAAAAATGCAAATTAAAACCACATTGAAATAGCATTTTCACCTATCACACTGGCAAGTAACCCAGCAAATGTCAGCATACTCTGCAGGTGAATCCATGGGGAAACAAGAATTCCCATACAGATTGGGATTGACATATATACACTAATATGTATAAAATGGATAACTAATAAGAACCTGCTGTATAAAAAAATAAATAAAATTTTAAAAAAAGAATTCCCATACATTGCTGCTGAGAATGCATTTATCCTACAGATATACCTGCAAAATTGGGAAATCATGTATGTTGAAGGCTATTCATCATGGGATTGTTAGTATCAGCAAAAGACTGGAAAAAACCTGTGTCCCTCATAAGGTACTGGTTAACTAAGGTATATCCATATGATATAATACATGCAAATATTAAAAAGAATGAGAAAGTTCTCTGGTGTGGGAAGAACTCCAGAATACGGTGTTAAGAGAAAAAAGCAAGGTGATATAAGAAAGGAGGAAATAAGAATATATTTGCACAAAGACCCATTGAAAAACAATTAGAATTTACTCTGGTGGTGTACATTTTAAGGGTTTCTATAAATGTATAGTGACATGTACCCATCATCATAGTATCACACAGGGTATTTTCACTGTTCTCTGTGCTCTGCCTATTCATCCCTCCCCCTCCCACCTCTGGCAATGCTGATCTTTTTATTGTCTCCATAGTTTTGCCTTTTTCCAGAATGTCATATTGTTGGAATCATACAGCATGTAGCCTTTTCAGATTGGTTTCTTTCACTTAGTAATATGCATTTAAGGTTCCTCTATATCTTTTCATGGCTTGATAACTCATTTCTTTTTAGTGCTGAATAATATTCCATAGTCCAGATGTACCACAATTTATTTACCCATTCACCTACTGAAAGGACGTCTTGGTTACTTTCAGATTTTGGCAATTACTAATAAAGCTGCTGTGAACGTCCATGTAAAGGTCTTCGTGTGGACATAAGTTTTCATCTCCTCTGGGTAAATGCTAAAAAGCACAATTGCTGGATCATATGGAAGAATATATTTAGTTTTGTTAGACACTGCAAAACTGCCTTCCAAAGTGGCTGCACCACTTTGCATTTCCATCAGCAACAGATGAGAGTTCTTGTTGCTCCCTTTCCTCTCCAGCATTTAGTGTTGTCAGTGTTCCAGATATCAGCCATTCTAATAGGTGTGTTGTGGTATTTCATTGTTTCAAGTTCCATTTCCCTGATGCCATATGATGCAGAACATCTTTTCATAGGTGTATTTTCCATCTGCATATCTTCTTTGGTGAGGTATCTGTTAAAGTCTTTGGCCCATTTTTTAATCAGGTTGTTTGTTTTCTTCTTGTTGCGTGTTAAGAGTTCTTTGTATATTTTGGATAACAGACCTATATCAGATGTGTATTTTGCAAATATTTTCTCCCAGCCTGTGGCTTGCTTTCTCCTTCTCTTGACACTGTCTTTTGCAGAGCTCAAAAATGTTTTTAAAAGAATAAATACTACTGTTACTAACCCGACTTGCACTCTCCATTTTTTTCATTAAAAATAGCTTTGGAAAATAACTTTTTGATAACAATTTTATGAGCATATTACTATATCCCCCCATTACATCAATCATATCTTTAAAAGCATTACTTCTGGAATACAAAAACTATAGATTTTAGAATACTTTATCAATTTATAAAAGCATGGCAGCTGAATTGAGTCCATTTAAATTTAGTATACTTATAACCACAAATGATAAAATGTATAGCTTTTAAAATTTATACACATTTAGCACATTCACTTAAACATTTTATCTGACCATGTAACACTTACATATTTATTCTTTAAATAAAAGTGCTTAGGAAAAGAAAGAAGATGTGTATTTTTAAACTTTTGCTTAGAAAGTTCTCTTTGCAAGTATATATGTGACTGTCTTCTAAAAACTAATTTTTACACCCAAGTATTTTACAATATATGGTGGAGGTGGGAAGGAGATGAGATGGACTTTTGAATTGGCCTGAGCTGGTCTTTTTATTCCTGAAAGACTGGAAAGGCATGGGCTCTGCCCAAATGCCATTAGAGCATGGAAAAGGAAGATCAGGCAGAGCATGGTTGAAGGCAGTGTCAGCTGAAAAAAAACAAAAAATGCACACTGTGAGAGCCGTGACTTCAGTTTTACTGGGCAGCTTAATGAAGACTATAGGCCGGAAACAGCCTCTCAGATAGCTCTGAGGGACTTCTCCAAAGAAAAGGGTCAGGGGAGGTCAATATGTATGTGATTTTGGTGAAGCGGGTATGTGCAATCAAGCACACATCTCAGTAGAAGGTTGCTGCTGGACTAAGCATATGTCTCCATTAATGATTTTAGTGTTTTTCTAGGTAAAAGAAGATGAAAGAAATTGGGTCCATAAAATTTTCTCCTGAAAATATCGAACTATCTGAAGGCCTGTTCTCCCAGTTCTTACCAAACCACACAGTGCCTCATTCCTGATCTCCACTCTGAACTCCTTTCAGGGTGTATTAAAGGTCAGTGACTGCAGTGGCTAGTGACTTCATTCTTGTGGAACCAGATGGTGAGCGACATTCTTTAGTTTGCCACAGTGACTGAGAAAAAATGAAGCCAGCTCACGTTGGCACCCCATCAAGTCCAGACTGTGGCACAGTCCAGTTGCACTGTGGGCTCACATTCAATCCTGCCTCTATAGAACAGTCTACCTGCCGGGGACTTATTGTATTACCCCCAGCCTTATGCTTCTGAACAGGAAGCTTGGTTTTTTTGGGGTTGTGTTTGTTTACCCAATAATGTTATTGGATAATATGCCTGGTCTGTGAGGGTCTATTAAGTTAGTTAGGCTCAAAAAGAATCAAGAACTCTGATGGAAAAAAAAAAAATGTCTGTGTAAAGCAGTGATTTTGAGTAAAAATGACAAGGGTTGAATTCTGGCTCCAACAGTGGAAACTTGGACAAGTTAAATAATCTCCTAAAGAGAAATTAAAGAAACAATCCCATTTACCATCGCATCAAAAAGAATAAAATACCTAGGAATAAACCTACCTAAGGAGACAAAAGACCTGTACTACAAAAACCATAAGATGCTGATGAAAGAAATCGAAGATTACACAAACAGATGGAAAGATATACCATGTTCTTGGATTGGGAGACTCAATATTGTCAAAATGACTATACTACCCAAGGCAGTCTACAGATTCAATGCAATCCCTGTCAAACTACCAATGGTATTTTTCACAGAACCAGAACAAAAAATCTTAAAATTTGTATGGAGACACAAAAGACCCTGAATAGCCAAAGCAATCTTGAGAAAGAAAAACATAGCTGTAGGAATCAGGCTCCCTGACTTCAGACTACACTACAAAGCTACAGTAATCAAAACAGTATGGTACTGGTACAAAAACAGAAATATAGATCAACGGAACAGGATAGAAAGCCCAGACATGTGCCTATGGTCAATTAATCTACTACAAAGGAGGCAAGATTATACAATGGAGAAAAGACAAAGACAGTCTCTTCAATAAATGCTGCTGGGAAAACTGGACAGCTACATGTAAAAAAAATGAAATTAGAATATTCTTTAACACTATACACAAAAATAAACTCAAATAGGTTAAAGACCTAAATGTAAGACCAGATACTATAAAACTCTTAGAGGAAAACATAGGCAGAACACCCTTTGACATAAATCTCAGCAATATCTTTTCTGAGCCATCTCCTAGAGTAATGGAAATAAAAACAAAAGTAAACAAATGGGAACTAATTAAACTCAAAAGCACAGCAAAGGAAACCATAAACAAAACGAAATGACAACCCACAGTATGGGACAAAATATTTGCAAACAATGTGACCGACAAGAGATTAATCTCCAAAATTTACAAACAGCTCATGTAGCTCAAAATCAAAAAAAACAAACAACCCAATCAAAAAATGGGCAGAAGACCTAAACAGACATTTCTCCAAAGAAGGCATACAGATGGCCAATAGGCACATGAAAAAATGCTCCACATCGTTAATTATTAGAGAAATGCAAATCAAAATTGCAATGTGATATCACCTCACACCAGTCAGAATAGCCATGATCAAAAAATCTACAAAAAAATAAGTGCTGGAGAGGGTGTGGAGAAAAGGGAACACTCCTACCCTGTTGATGGGAATGTAAATTGGTATAGCCACTATGGAGAACAGCATGGAGGTTCCTTAAGAAACTAAAAACAGAGCTACCATATGATCCAACAATCCCGCTCCTGGGCATATATTCTGAGAAAAACACGGTTTGAGAGGATACATGCACCCCAATGTTCATTGCAGCACTGTTTACAATAACCAAGACATGGAAGCAACCTAAATGTCCATCAACAGATAAATGGATAAAGGAGATGTGGTACATACATACAATGGAATATTACTCAGCCATTAAAAAGAATAAAACAATGCCATTTGCAGCAACATGGATGGACATAGAGATGATCATATTAAGTGAAGTAAGCCAGACAAAGACAAATATATGATATTGCTTATATGTGGAATCTTAACAAAAATGATACAAATGAACTTATTTACAAAACAGAAACAGACTCACAGACTTGGAGAATGAACTTATGGTTACCAGGGGGAAGCGGGGAGCGGGAAGGGATGGATTGGGAGTTTGGGATTGACATGTACACACTGCTATATTTAAAATAGATAACCAACAAGGACCTACTGTATAGCACGGGGAACTCTACTCAGTACTCTGTAATAACCTAAATGGGAGAAGAATTTGAAAAATAATAGATACATGTCCATGTATAACTGAATCACTTTGCTCTACACCTGAAACTAACAGAACATTATTAATCAAATATACTCCAATATAAAATTTAAAAAAATTTTTTTAATTCACCCATTAAAAAAAAAATCTCCTAAATTTTAGTTTCATCATCTGTGAAGTGAGAACAATACATATAATTGATATTATATTAACAATATAATATTGTTATGAAGATTAGGTGAGCTGATATGCAGGAAGCTCTTGTCACAGTGCCTGGCATATCGTAAGCACTCAGCAAATCTTGGCTCTGACTTTTATTACCATAAACTTATTTTATTTTTACTTACATTGTATTGTAAACAATTCTGAAATAGATACCCATATATATAATCCTTTGACCATAATTCTGATTATTTCTTTAGATAGCTTCCTCGAAGGAGAGTTACTAAGGTCCAAGTGTATCAACATATTGGATAACCCTGATTTTTAAAATTATCCAGAAAAGGCAAGTCTACAGCTTGCCTCATTCGACTACTCCCTTGAGCTCTGGAAATTAAATTCTTAGAGTAAACATTATTTGGTAGATTACAAACCTAACTAAGGTTTATGTAAAAATCTAGTGCTTTTTAAAATCGAGATTAAAAATCTTTTAAACCTAGTGATTTTTAATGCTCATGATAGGTCATTAGCAATAAAGAGAAAATAGAACAGAAATTTCCCTGTTTATAGTAAACTCCAATAGTCATAGAAGGGAGGGTGTGTTTAGGAGCCCATGCCCTGGCTTCTTATAATCCTGAACCACACTCTCCCCTTGGCATTCCTTCCTAACACCTGCCACTTTAAATCCCCCACTTTGCATTGCCATTGAGCTTTTAGATTCCCTCCTTATCTTTGACCTTTTTATTTAAGGATATGACTTTTAGCTAACCTTTGGCCTGCAGGTCAGCAGTTAAGCTGTCCATTCTCCTGACCACTTTCATCCTTTGGCCTTTTAAGGACAAAGCCTGTTGTGCATAACTTATACATATTTGGGTCATCTCAAGCCATTCTTAGCTGGTGAAACCTCATCAGGCAGGTGCTGCAAGAGACTTGGTGAATGGATATTTTGAGAAACAAACTTTTAAGAAGAGCTTTAGGGATAGACACATACACACTACTATATTTAAAATAAATGATGAGGACCTACTGTATAGCACAGGAAACTCTACTCAATGCTCTGTAATGGCCCAGATGGGAAAAGAATCTAAAAAAGAGTGGATGTATGTATACGTATAACTGATTCACTTTGCTGTACACCTGAAACTAACACAACATTGTAAATCAACTATACTCCAATAAAAATTAAAAAAAAAAAAGAAGAGCTTTAGACTTGGGATTTCTCAGGAAAATTCAGCCTGTTCAAGTTGCATTTCAGTGTCGTCTTTCAGGGGAGGCTAGAGGAGTATTCTTAATGGAGCTAGTCTCGGTATAGTTTTCTCATTTTAAAAGTGAGGTCACTGGCAGGGCTGTTGTGAAGACTCAATGTTATAAACTGTCACTGCCCTCAAGATCTTAACTTGTTGCTGGGGACAGAATATGCACAAGATGTATATAACACAGGGGAGAGGAAGTAAGGGTCTTGAAGCATATAAGATGATTCTACAAGGAGAAATTAGACTGAGTGGTGGAAATCTAGGAGGACTTCATGTAAGGTGGTGTTTAAGATGAGTCAAGCTTCCTGAAGGAGTGGTATTTAAGATCAGTCATGAAGGATTGTAGCAAGTGGAATTTAGTGCAAGCAGATGGACTCACAAGAGTAAAGTCAGAGGTATTAGAGTTTGGCCTGTTGGACCACCAAGTGAAGTGGTTTCATTAGCATGTATAAAATATTTAGGCAATTGTGGAAGGTAAAGGGAATAGTACATTGAACCAGGCTGCAGAGGGCTTGGTTTGCTGGGGTATGGCATCTGTCTCAGTCTGGTGGACAAGACACTAAAGGTTTGAGAGCAGAGGACGACCTGACCATAGCTGTGATTTGAGAAGGACAGTTAGGAAGCTGTGTGAAAGATGAAGTGAAGGGATTAGGGGATGCTAGATTTTTTTTTAATAAATGTATTTATTTTGGGCTGTTTTGGGTCTTCGTTGCTGTGTGCGGGCTTTCTCTAGTTGCAGTGAGTGGGGGGCTACTCTCCGTTGCAGTGCGCAGGCTTCTCACCGTGGTGGCTTCTCCTATTGCGGTGCACAGGCTTCAGTAGTTGTGGCACATGGACTCAGTAGTTGTGGCTTGCGGGCTCTAGAGCTCAGGCTCAGTAGTTGTGGTGCATGGGCTTAGCTGCTCCGCGGCATGTGGGATCTTCCCGGGCCAGGGCTCAAACCCGTGTCCCTTGCATTGGCAGGCAGATTCTTAACCAATGCACCACCAGGGAAGATTTTTTTTTAGACTCAAGATAACGGGGGAGTGGGGTTCAAAGGATGGACAGAATGGGTGGATGTTCTTAGTAAATTTGTGAAATACTTTCTTAAAAAAAAAGAACAATTTCTTTTCTTAAATAATTTATTGTCAATAAATTAATAGTTAAATAGCAATTTAGAATCAATGATTACAAACTCACAAAACACATCACCAAATAAAATCTTTGGTTGGTACCTCTAATCACATTCTACAAAGCACAATAATTCAATTTCAATTAAAAGGCATATGAAGATCACTGAACACTATTGAAAAGAGATGAGTCTAATAACGAGGTGCTTGGCCATTTTCAATCCTAAAATCCTTAGTGGCTGAACAGGGCTGTAGAAAGGCTGGACGTGCTGGCTCAGAAGATCTCACACCATGTCCTGGGCTGCACTAATTGTCCATGTGACCTCTGGAAAGTTACTTCAAAACCCTCTGGACTGTTTTCTCCTCTGTAAAAGGAGGAGTAGAATTAGCCAATCTAATGATCTGTATAAATAAATGGGCCTGTTTATACTTGGCTTCTGGAAGTTTCCAGTGGTGCCCATAGCGGAACAAACACTTGTTTTCAAGTAACAGAGTAGCATAAATGATATAATCTGTCTAAAGTTTTCTTTTGGGTGCAAATGGCCCATAAAGAGATGTACCATCAGTGAACTAGAATTCATTTGAACCATAAATTCTTACTACTGCAATCACCAAGCCGTAAGTACAGGACACCAAGGAAGGCTGTGGAATGATTTCAGAATTAGCTTCCAGTCTCACAGATATCTTGGCAAGGTTTTGGTCCATATAACTACAATTCCTTTTGACAGTCACTTTAACCTAACACAACTTGATAGGCCAAAATCCAACTTGCAAAAGAAATCATTTAAGAGATGAATTACATTAAGTAATATTTTAAATGTTTATTCATTTATCGTAGGAATTTCCTATAGGGTTTCTTTAAATAACTGTTCCCTCATTTAGTTTAATGATACTCAATCTCCTCACGACTTTTTGGCGGTACTCGGTTACTTTTCAGTGGAAAGGCCTTCTGTGCACAACAGACATGGCCCCAGCAGCAGAGAAGTGCACTCATTCTGAGAAGAGCAGTAAAATCCCGTGTTCAGGCAAAGAGGTCTTCTCTGCCTTCCTCAGCAACATGAGGCTAATATAAAAATGCTGTCAAAAGTGTTACTTTGAGTTAATGCCAGGTGAGAGAATAAGCAATATTACTCAATTGACAAACTGTCATCAAAGCTTTGAGATGTACTATCACCTGGTAGTTTGGGGACAAATTTAAGTCCACATAAGCTCATGAGAAAGAAATGCAAATTCAGGGGAAATCCCCTGGTCTCTGTGCTTATGTGTTTCCCAGGACTATTCTGGGTCTGTGGGGACATTTATTGAATGCAGTTTAAAGAAAGGACCTACACGGAAAATGCATTGTTTCTGATAAATGTGTTGTTCTACAAGTGTCAACGCTGTGTAGAGTTTAAAGACATTATGACCTTGCTATTTTGGGAGAATGAGATTTTGAGGGCGCCTCATCCAGATTTCTTCTAATCACCAAACCAAAGAGGCTCATTTCAGCCTTTCATAAATCAAATACCTTCTTTCTAGAGTGGCAGAAAATTTAAATTCCTCTACTGTGTATACATGATCTCAAATCCATCTATTTCCTGCCTGTAGTTCAGACGGTTTTAAAACCAATGTACCACCAAGAACTCTGGGGAAATAAAATGTCCCAGAGACAATCAAATGACATTATTTGTATTCTGCGCTCAACTATGGGATTCATTTTTGAATCTAAGCATCATCAGGGTGGCACAAGGGGGTGAGTTCTGCCAGATCCATGCTGTTTCACTCATTGTGGGTACCACCTCTCCCAGCGTAAGATTGAGCTAATGCTCCATGGCAGGGAAAACAAATCACATGTTCAATTCATTAGGGTCTGGTATTAACATTCCTATTGTCTACTCTAAATCTTTTGTTAAGCTCTCTGTTAAATGGTAATATTTATTTATTTATTTATTTATTTATTTTTTTAAATTTATTTATTTATTAGTTTTGGCTGTGTTGGGTCTTCGTTTCTGTGCAAGGGCTTTCTCTAGTTGCGGCGAGTGGGGGCCACTCTTCATCGCGGTGTGCGGGCCTCTCACTATCGTGGCCTCTCTTGTTGTGGAGCACAGGCTCCAGACGCACAGGCTCAGTAGTTGTGGCTCACGGGCCTAGTTGCTCCGCAGCATGTGGGATCTTCCCAGACCAGGGTTCGAACCCGTGTCCCCTGCATTGGCAGGCAAGTTCTCAACCACTGTGCCACCAGGGAAGCCCTAAATGGTAATATTTAGATTTTCATCATTATATTTGAATTTTACAGGTCTTACGTCAGCAGAAACTCAGGCTAAATTAAAAGTTTTGATACCTGACATGGGAAACTAAGGGGTTAGAAAACCTATTTTAGCTAGCTGGTTTTCATAAGAAAACTATGAACTCTTGTAAATTATCAAGTCCTTTCCTCTCACAGGTATAATCCACCATTTGGCTTTAGAGATAACATATACATACACAGCCCTATGCAAGACACCTCACATGTCCATAGAGATAGAGGATGCAGAGCTCTTCCACAGGTATCTGCTGCCTTCCTGTGGTCCTCACATGTCAGGAGGGTCTTTTATTCACAGGTGTTCCTGCAAGTCTCCAGGTTGGTTTTTGCAAGGGCTATCTTTTCATTTGTCTTACATTGTTCACCCTTGATCAAATATGCCTCATTTTTCAAAACAAACTTTAAAATATGTTCGGAGGGAAGCATTTTCTACTCATCCATCTGAGATCCATTTTGAGAAAACTTTCTCATAACTGAAAACATACGGAGTAAAACAGTGATTTTCAAACCAGTTTTTAACCTAAGGGTCTTTTTTTTTTTTTTTTTCAAACAACATCTTATGCAGAACCCAGATTTATAACATAGACAGAGACAGGCTGATCTGACTGAAGCCCTGGGGGTGGGGGGTGACAGACACCCAAGCCACGTTCCTCATGGTCCCTTTCAGCATCCTGAAGCCGATCCTGAGCCACCTCCTATGAAGCTTAAATTCATGCCTCACAAATTATTCATCAGGTTGACTCTGGAACATGCAAAAGGCTGTCGACAGCTAGTTACTTCTGAACCAGTGCTGTTTGGGGTGACGACAGCCAGAGCCCCACTACGGAATGTGGTGGCTTGGGCCAGATGATGGAACCTGGTAATCACCAAGGAGAGTCCTGTCCGGCAGGTGGGGTCCTTGTGGGAAGAGGCCCAGAATATTTCCCGGAGCAGCCACTCCTGTTTGCTGTAGGCTTTGCTCCCCCAAGACCTTCACCAGGAAGTTGATGTACCTCATCGCCAGGCGAAGCGTTTCGTTTTTGCTCAGCTTCTTGTCGGGAGGGTGAGTGGGGATGAGCTTCCTCAGCTTGGCAAAGGCACTGTTGACGTTCTGCTGCCTCCACCGCTCCCTGGTGTTTGTGAAGATCTTTCTGGTCATGTTGGAGCTCCTGAGACGAGAAAGAGAAAGGGCCCTGAGGGCCAATACCTTGTCAGAGGCCTGCTGGGTAGCACATGTCCTGCCAGGAACTTGAGATGTTAATCTTCTCCACGCAGATCTTAGGAAATGTACTGCCTCATTTCCGGGTGCTTTGAATCTTCCTTTGACAAGGGAAGAAAACACGGCAGAAGAAAGGGCAGGATGAGAACACCTTCCTTCAGCGTTTCTCTCCCTGGGTGTTTTAAAGCCTCCAGTTCAAAGGTGGTTTTATCGTAATACCCCTATTACTACTTGTATAACCAACTCTTCCTAATTGTTCAGAATCAGGCACAGTGTAGGATTGAGTACGTGTGTGAATAAAACATATATTTGCTAATAGAGAGTTGAATATAGACTCTTTAGAAGGGGGGGTGTTGAGATCCTAGGTTTCATTAACGAGATAATATTTGGAGTGAAGAAGGTGGTAGCACAACTCTCCTCTTAGCCGGCCGGCCTCGTCTGCAGGACTGGGCCCGCCGTGTAAGAGCTGAAATGTCTAGACTGGACCACATTTAGAGGGGGATGAACAGCGTGATGAAGAGCCTTGAAACCCTGCTGCGTGAGGAGCAGAAGTGGGGTTGTTTAGCGTGACGAAAGAAGAAAAGGGGTGGGGGGGGTTGTGTGTGACGATTTGGCGTGGATGCTGCGGAAAGATACCCAGGCTCTCCAAGGCTGAATTTGGATGACCTTTCCAACCCTGGGAGAGGTGATTATTATCGCATATTGCCAATTCTTAATTGTGCCCTTTTTAACATTTAGAGGCATAGGCCCCTTTGTTCAGGTGGCTTGGATTAACCTACGTTAATGGGAACCTTTATAACGCATCAGCAAACGAGCCACAGCCCAGCACCCAACGTTTGGTGCTCCTGGTTTATGGCTATCAGTTTGCTGCCTGCTCCAGTCTCAGCAACCTGGGCAGAGGGTCCCTTTCTTTGCCCACAAAGCGTAGTAAATATTCCTAACTCCACACCTTCACACATGCCATCTTCTGTCCCTTGAATTCCCTCCTCGCTGTCTTCTTGCCTATTTCTACACATTCTTTAAAGAGCAGACCAAATCCTCCTTTTCATTCCTATAAAGGCTTCCAGGCCATCCCAGAGCCCCCCATGCCCACAGCCACTGGTGGAAGACAAAGGCTATTAGGAGAATTAAATAAGCTAATATTTGTAAATCACTATAACAGTGCCTGACACATAGTAATGGCTATAAAAGTGTTGAGGAATAAATACAACAAAATAATAAATATATTTATAAAGAAAAATGACTCGTGAGGTACTGAATATTCCGGAGGAGTGATCTCTTGTTTTCCTGTAACCAAACCTCTACTGTAATCTCTTGGCTCTTGCTGCCTTTGTTGCTTTATTATAACCCTTCCTGTAGACCTGTTCTGTTCCATGGGTTTGTGGACATGGCTGGACTGGGTACTGGTGCTCAAGGAGCTTATTGGATGGTCTGGTGGAGGAGGCAGCACATACATAAGCACTTAAAAATCACAGCAGAAGGTCCCACACACCAAGGGCCAAGTCCAGAGCTACACTTGCTGACTAGAGGAAGGTGTAAAAGAACCATGTCAAGACCAAAATGATTGGGTCAATGCCACTGAACTTTCCCCTAAGTTCTACCTTTTTTCTATTTCTTGTTTTGAATTTTATTTTATTTATGTTTTTATACAGCAGGTTCTTATTAGTTATCTATTTTATACATATTAGTGTATATATGTCAATCCCAATCTCCTAGTTTTATTTGGGCTTTCTTGAGGATATGAGTTTGTAGGTAAACATCCCGAATATCTGAGAAAAGTTATATAAAGCGCCACGTAGAATGTCAGGCACTTGGTAGGTGCCTCTCAAAGTGCCAGTTTCCTTCCACACCTGTTGTTTGTGTTAACAGCCCACGTTGCAGGAAGGAGTTGGAGGGTTAAAAATTGGCACATATGGTACAAAAGGGTAGGCTGTGATGCAGACCTGGAAAAACGGCAGTCAACCCAACAGGGAGCTCTAGGGCAGAGTGACCGTAGAGGAGACCCCACTGGGCAGAAATCACCAGATCCTGGCAGCGCTGCCACATTCACTCATTGGCTGGGGGCTGCCGGAAGAACGGAGGCCCCCTCCTGAGGGCACTGCCACTGAAGGCTCTCAGCTAACTGCACTCCCTGCAGCTGAACTGCAAGTTTTTTCTTGAAGTGAGATCCAAGCAGCACACCCTTGTGTGATCCCCGCGTGTACCCAATGCTGAGAACACTGCTCTACTCTCCAAACAGGAGTTCTGAGACCTAGCAAAACTATGTTTGAGAAGGAAGCAGTATCTAGGGGATTAAGAGGTACAAACTATTATGTATAAAATAAGCTACAAGGATATATGCCCCCCAGGACATTTCCCCATGCAGGTTCTTGATGCCTTTCCTGGTTCTGCCTGGGTTGGAGAGGCCAGTGCTGTGCTGAGAAGCCAGTGGTGAGCAGAATCATAGCGGCTCAAGTTCACCGGCTGGCCTCAGGCTCCCTCCATCAGCCACTTAAGTCTATTTCCTCTCTCTGTGGAGACACTCCTAGCTGGACCCATGACAGTCACATGTACTCTAAGCTTTACTATCAACACTTACTGACTCTACGTGCCAGACACTGTGCTCACTGCTGGACACTGAGGGGCCCACTGCCCTGTGACACAGAGAGGGAAGCACAGGGGCTATAGGAGCAGAGAAACAGCACCGAACTCAGGCATTCTAGGGGGCTTTCAAACTGAACGGGGTGATCCCCAAGGCCTCTTTCTATGCTGAAATGCCACAGTGCCCTGCCCTTGCCTTTTATCTACCTAAGTTATTTCTAAATAACCTAGCCTTTGGATCTAGAATGAAAATATGAGCTTTGTCAGACCTGTATCCAACTATACCTAAGATATGAAAGTTTGAACCTAAATCAAGGGGATTTAAAAAACTATTCAGTTTTGCTCACACCAAGGCTGGTTGCTTTGCAGCCAGGACTGTGGAAGCAAAGTCACTTTTAAGCTTCTCTTGTCAAAAGAGGCTTTAGCTCATTCACTAGTCCCATGGGGGGTCTTTTTCAAGCTGGGAAGAAAAGATTAGGCAGGATAAACTAACTGGTGTTCTCTTCTGAGAGGGCTCCATCCTATTGTGAGAAGCAGACAGAGGAAACGGGGAGAAGAGAAGGCTTCTGAAACGTAGCCTTGCCATCCTAGGACGTGCTTAATAGTTACTTGTTGACTTATCCTCGAGTGTGTTACTCTCCTTCTCCACAGGGGGAAATAGAAATCAGTGATTTAACAAGCTGGAAAAGCTCAAAGTAGAGGTCACTGGAAAATTGCTAAGGACTTATTAAATCAAAGGAAAATGGCATTTAGTGTTTTTCCTGTTGCAAGGACCGATGGCTGCTAATCTTGATTCAGAGTAATTTAAGAACTTAAAAAGTACCCCAGATGCCACAGAATCAGAGAACATCTGACAGATGTTGAAACAGGCGTGAAGTTTTCTTGTCCCAAGTCCCACATCCCTGTGTGGCAGAACCTGTGTCCCAAGCCTGAGTATTTATGCATCTATGTCACCACTGACTCCTGCTGAGTCAGGGTCCATAACCTTTTTTGTGCCATCGACCTTTTTGGCAGTCTGGGGAAGCCTAGGGACGCATTTCATCTCAGAACAATGATTTCAAATACATGAAGGAAAAAGCCTTTGGTTCCCTTCTCAGAATAAGAGTTTTAAATGTATGAATTAAAATAGACACATAAAATAACCAATCATACTTCATAGGTATTAAAATAATTCTAAAAAGCAAGACAGTAATACCTGTGCTTCACTCTTAACACATTAAACAGATTTGTTACCATCATTTCTAAGTAGTGATACTTATATGATTTTTTCAGATCTGCAACATGAGTTGAAAGTATGATTTTTTATTGGTGACAAAGTCATCAGCACGACTAGTGCCAAAGTAGTTTATTACTCACATTCATAAATAAAGGAAATGTTAAATTTAAACTAAAGGTCAGTAGACATAAAGATGTAATTTTTTCCCACCTAAATATATAGAACGCCTGAATTCTATCCACACACCCGAGTGTGTCTTGGGCCCCAGGCTAAGAATGCCTGGATAGGAGGAATGTCACAGTAAACTGAATAGGAATATAGGTGTGCACAAACTTCTACTTATACTGTCACCACAGAAGGCAACAGGTTACTGGAGAAAAGAACAATTATGCCCCCAGAAAAGGTGCTGCTTTTTCGTGTGGGTGTTTCCTGGACACAGAGCCCAGGTCAACTAGAAAGGGTGCAGCACAGAAGTACAGCTAACATTTCTATGGTGGCCTGTCCCAGGCATTCAGACTCACACTGCTGTTTTTTCATAAAACTTTAAATTTCTCTTTCTGGCCTTTGGTCCTGTGTATTTGTCTCTTTCATCTTTCTTTTAAAAGTAAGCGGAAACACTGTCCAGAAAGAGGGCGGTGAAGGGTGGTTTATACAATTTCGTTAGGGGAAGGTGCCTAACATCCAACGCTAGGCACAGCTTTGCCTTTTGAAGTTACTATAGAAATAACACATGATAACTTAAGAAAAAAAAAATTCAAGCAGTACACAAGTGATAAAGCAAAAAATAAAAGACCATCCTTATCCATCTACCTATTGAAACTCATTCCCCAGCAGTAGCCAGTTTGGTGTGTGTATATATAATATATGTGTGTGTGTATGTATGTATATATATATATACACACACACACATATATTATATAAAATATATGTATCCTTTAAAAATCAGAATACATACTATTATGCAATTACTTTTCTCACTAGACAACTCTTCTAAATAAGAACATTTGCTAAGAATGCGGGTCTTTGGGTGCGCTCCTGGCGCACTGGGAGCACCACCTGTTCCAAAACGCACTCAACACCCGCGCCTTGCCGCCCACCCCGCCCAACCTTCTGCCCTTGACCGCTTTATTCCCGGCTTTTCCCTTTTTCTTTGTATAACTTTTGCTCCCCTTCTCCGGCAGCGCCTGCCTTGCGATGACGTTCAGGCGTCCGGGAAAGCATCTCGGCTAAAGTTTCGCACCTGCCAGGTGTCCAGGAGTCGCTCATCGCTACGCAGAAGCTGCCTAAGCGGCCCTCGGAGACACATCAAGGGGTGCCCGGGCATCGGACACCAAGGCGCAGCAGCCCCGCCAACACGCGCTAGAGGACCCGCCAGGCTCCCCCGGAGCCGCACCACCGCCCCTGCTCCGCGAAAAGCCCCCAGGTTCTCTCACCGAGTCGCCTTGGTGGCAGCCACCAAGTCAACTCCACACCCCTGCCCTCCGCAGCGAGTGCGGCTCGGACTCGGGGAGCTGCGCCGGAGACCCGCTGGCCCACAAGCCCCGGCAGTGCCCACGTCCCTCTCGGAGTCCACGCACCTCCTCTCCAAGATCCAGGAGCCCGCGCGCGCCGTAGTTGTCGCCCTCGCCTGGGCGCCGCGCCTCCGCTACCGCCTTTATAGGACACCGCCCTTTGTCTCGGGGACCCACGGGGCCCCTTTCTGACCCGGACTCCGCAGGTCCCTCCCTCCCCCCTCCCCCAACGGCGCGCCCGTTTCCCAGGACCAGCCTCCCTGTGTTCTAGAAACGGAGCAGAGGCGGAAGGAGAACCCTGCTTTGCCTAAGGCTTGGGGACGGGAGGGGTCCTGCCACCTACCCGGCCACGGCAAAGCCGGGCGTGTGACCTACTCACCCTCTTCCACGTCTACAAACCTCGGAAAGTCCATGCCACGTGGTTAATTCATCAGATGTCAATCATTTAAGGCCCAGTAAGTCTCCAACTGTAGTTTAAGAACCACTTGCTTCAGAATCATGGGTGAGGGGAGGCAGATCTCAATATCCACAACCCAGACCACCAGATCAGGTTTTCTGGGGATGGGGTCCGAAATCTGCGTTTTTACGAAGTATCCCAGCAGATGAAGATGCACAAAGAAATTTAACAATCACTGCACTGGACAGATCCCCAGATTTATTCATCCCAGCTTCCAGAGTGCCCCGGGGACTTGGTATTTCAGGGCCTCCTCATTGGTCTTCCTGATTCTGTACTTTCCTCTTTCCGTCCATTCTCCAACATCACCCAGAATGATCCTATGAAAACCCAAGTCAGGTTCCTGTCACTTCTCACTCAAAGCCTTCCCCTGGCTCCGCATTTCACTCAGAGTTAAGTTGAAGTCTTAACAATGGCTCCCAGATTTTACCTGACCCCGTGTGTTCCTTCTCTCCCTGGGGTGTACTGAGTTCTGGAACACTCCAGGCACCCTCCTGCCTCAGGGCCTTTGCACTGTCTGTTCCTACGGCCTGAAACACTCTTCCCCCTCAAGTTATCCAAATAGTTCCTTCCCTCACCTCCTTTCATTCATTCAGAAATTATTATTGAGTGTCTGCTATGGGCCAGTGCCTGTTATAGGCACTGGGGATACAACTTCAAACAAAACAGACACAAATTCTGCCCTCAAGTAGCTGACATTCTTCAGGTCTTTGCTCAAATGTCACCTTCTCAATGAGGATTCTCTGACCACAATATCTAAAATTGCATGTTCACACACACAGGACTCTCCATCCTCCTGCCCTGCTTTATTCTTCTCCTTAGCACTCACCCCCATTTAGTAATATTTTACCCATTTATCTTGTCTGTCTCCTCCTCAAACCCAATGAACAGGCATTCTTCAAATGTTGGTTGATAAATGAATGGGTAAGTAACAAAATTCTAGGCATCACACTCTCTGAAGGTACCAGCATAGGATTTGGCACAATAAATTCACAAATGCATTAAAGCTTAGTGGATAAGAGCAAAGGACTCTGGATTTGCATTACCCAGGTTGAAATCCCTGATGTACCCATTTATGTGACCCTAGGTAAATCATGTAACTTCTCCCTACCTCAATTTCCTCATCTGTAAAATTTAGCACTGTACCTAGTACACAGTCAGACTACTATAAATTTTACTGTGGTAAATTGTATTATTGTTACAACTACTGGCTCCCTTCCTCGTGAGAGGATTATATAGCCCCTCCCATTGTCATGTGACTGGCAATGCCTCCCTGTAGGTGAAGGGAGAGCAATTCCTCACTCCCTTCCAGGCTTGGCCATGTGACTTGCATCAGCCAATGGAATGTGAGCAAACTTGACATGGTGGTGATAGAACAGAAGCTCTAACAGCCAAATGTAAAATAGATAGCTAGTGGGAAGCAGCCGCAGCCACATAGCACAGGGAGATCAGCTCAGTGCTTTGTGACCACCTAGAGGGGTGGGATAGGGAGGGTTGGAGGGAGGGAGATGCAAGAGGGAGGGGATATGGGGATATATGTATACATAGAGCTGATTCACTTTGTTATGCAGCAGAAACTAATACAACATTGTAAAGCAATTATACTCTAATAAAGATGTTTAAAAAAAAAAAGAGTGATTGCTGGTTGGGCTTAGTCATGAGAAAGTAATGTTTGGGGTTGCTCTCTCAGCCTGGAAGCCATAAAGCAAACCCATAGCCAACCACAGCCTTCACATCACATGAGTGAGGAATAAATCTTTGCTGTTGTAAACCACTGAGATTTGGGGGTTGTTTGTCCCCCTCAAAAAAAATGCATACAGTTCTTATTATAAATAAAAAAGTTGTTGCATAAACTGCTAGTTCTCAGAGGGCAGGAAAGTGAAGAAAATTCTGTATCTGCCTTTAAGGAGTTCACAGTCTTTGGGAGGAAGAGGACATGACAAAAATGACTAAATACAAGACAGACAGTCCTGAGTGCCAGAGAGTATGAAATTGGAGTTAAGGAGGCAAAGATTCTAGCTGGAGGATCAGCAATTGCTCGTGGGAGGGATGCCATTTAAACTAGGCCTTGAGGCAGGGCTGCCTCTGACATATGTGGGGCTCAGGACAAGGGTACAAATGGAGACTCCTGACCCATCCACATTCCCATTCTTTTCCCACCCCCTTCTCTGTGAAGGGTCTTGTGTATATGACATGCAATCCCAGCCCACACGGACCTAAGGAAGAGCCCTGTGAAGGTTCTGAAAATAGACTCAGGGCCATTTGAGCAGAAATGCAGGGGTTCTGGATATACAGAGTGTGGTATAAATTCAGGGGTCCCTGATACCTTGAGTGTGGTCTAGAATGTGGGAAATGGGCACCTGGTGGGCACTGGAGGAGGACCAGAGCAGGTCCATCTAAAGCACAGAATCCAAGGCAGGGTCCCCGATCACCTGGGTGCAAAAGTGGGAAATGCTGGATAGGACCAACACACGTATGAGTGGAGGAGAGGGCAGTTCATATGAAGGCAACTGTGTGCCTTGAACATGGGAATGATATGTTTTGATTTACAGTTACAAGCCTCATTCTGGTGGCAGTCAGCGGATGGATTAGAGGGTGGGTTGGAGAGAATGAATGGGTCAATTATGCATAGGCACAAAAGGGGCCTTTGGGAACACACTCTAATATTTGCAGTAAGCAGCCCCGATTTGTCCTTTCTGCCGTCTGCCTCTGTGTGCCACTGAGAAGAACTGCTGCCTCATGGTGCCTCATGGTGCCCAGGTCTCCCACCCGACCTGTTGTACCTCAATCCTGATAGAGGGCATGTTGGAATTTAAACCAAGAACCTACATTACCCTTCCTCTCGGCCAAAAGCCTGCGAGGTAATATATTCTTAATGGCACGTTCTACAGTTGTAAAAAAGAAGTGTAGCAAAGGAAGCAAGATTGGAAATGTGTGAGGCTAAGGTAAGCAACAGCAAGGGTAAAATAGGATCTGTGTACAAGTGGACGAGGACTGAGAGACAGGACGAGGGGAAAGATGAGGACTGTGGAGAAGGGAGCACAGATGTGTTGGCACAGTGCAACCAGGGTCAACATTTGTTTTCTTCTCTGAAGTTTCTTCCATGTCACTGTTGGTTTTATAATTTTTGAAATGGGGGAAACCGTCTTGGTGCAGCACTCCACTAGCAGTGATGCTTCAGCGTGATGGGCCCTCTCCCATCCTGGTCTCCCAGTGTGGAGAGTTTAGGGGCGAGGTCTTGCAGGGGAAGGGGTTGAAGTAGGAATTTACATAATCCGATTATTGGGGGATTAGGTTTGGGCAGCTAAACGCCTCTGTGTGCTTGAGCTAAAACCCTTACTATTCATGGCTCTCACCGCCCCCTGGAGAGACTGCACCTGCGGGCTCCTGGGGAGGGACGAGAGGGTTGGGGAGAGAAGAGCAGGTCCCTAGGAGGGCTGGGGCATTGTCAGCCTCTCTGGTTCTGCTGTCTTAATTGATCTGTCTGGATTAGCCTGTGAATGTTGGATCTCTAGTCCTGTGTGCTGGGGCTGTTAGCTTCAGAAAAGACGAACCTGAGGTTTTCAGAAGGGACTCCTGTGAGCCCAGGTGGTTGTAGACCAAAGTCATTTTGGCTGGAGGTCAAGCGTCAGCTCCATCCAGTCTTAAAACTCCCTTCTTCCCCGCTCATTCTCAACCCCCTTCCCAGTCCCCAATTCTGCATATCCAGGCTGCAAAGCATCCATCTATTTCTCCATTTATCCAGTCATACATTCAGCCCCCCTTCCATCCATCTATTGTTAAGCTTCCATCAATTTATTCATCACATGAATTAGCTGGTTCTTGATAGTTAATAAAATTTACTAGTAAATCCTAGATAGATTTTGTTCCTTCAAGTGTGCTACCTTGCGAGTCAATTTTGGTACTTTGACATATGAACTTTGACATTTCCACATTCATTAATAAAGTGTTATATACAGTTATTCAAAGTGAGACAGGCTGGGACCTGGGCCCCTTTGCTGCAGTGCTGCGGTGCTTGCACCTGGGCACACCTCTCCTCCAGCAGCAAAATACAAAGAAACTGTCTGGGACTAAAAATAACTGTGTGCATGCGCAGTTGGGACAAATTCTGGACAAAAGATACAAAGAGACCAAAAAACCCAACTGCCACTTTTGAAGAGCCTGGAGCAAAAGCACGGTACTGTTCATGCCCTCTGCACACTAATATGTATAAAATAGATAAATAATGAGAACCTGCTGTATAGCACAGGGAACTCCACTTTGCTGTACAGTAGAAACTAACACAACGTTGTGAAACAACTATACTCCAATAAAACATAAATAAATTTTAAAAATAATTAAAAAAATAAAGAAAACCCCACCACCTAAGGGGTGGGCAAAGCACCTAAGCCACCCCTCCGGCGAGACCCCTGGACACACCCCTGCCCTCGCCCCATATAAGGAACAAGCTCACCGCCCCCTCAGGGAGCAAGCAAACAAAGGAACCTGTGGTTTGTTCTCGCTCCCCACTGCTGCAACAGGGGCCCCAATAAAGCCTTGCCTGAATTCCTTCTCTGGCCTCTAGTCAATTTTCATTGATTGGGGAAGGCCAAGAACCCTGGTCGGTAACAACGCTTTCAAAAATATCTCTGTATTTACATTATCAACTTTCTCATTCCTCATGTTATGTGTCTAGGACTTCTCTCTCCTTTATTAGCTTTGCAGAGCTTGTCCATTTTATTTTTCTCTTAAAAAACTACCTCTGTGGTTCACCATTTTTCTGATTTTCTAATGTATTAATTTCTACTATATCTTTATTTATTTATTTTTTTTGACTTTCTAGGTTTCATCTTTTTTAATTGAGGTAACTGGTTTATAACACTATATAAGTTTCCTGTGTACAACATTCCATTTCAACTTCTGTATACACTACAGCGTGCTTACCACCGAAAGTTTAGTTTCCATCTGTCACCATACAGTTGACCCCCTTTTAGCCATTTAGCCCCCTCCCCTTCCCCTCTGGTAACCACTATTCCATTTTCTTTATCTAAGTTTTAGTTTTCGCTTGTTTAGTATTTCACATATGAGTGAAATCATACTGTATTTGTCTTTCTCTGTCTGACTTATTTCACTTTCTACCATACCTTTATTAAATCTGCTTTTTCATTTGCCTATGTTTATTTTGTTCTTTCTCCATCTCCTATTCTTAGATTGTTTATTATTTTTCATCCTTTTTTGTTTAATAAGAAAAGCATTTCAGGCTATGAATTTTCTTCTGATATAACTTTGGTGTCATCCTTTACTTCCATTTGCAGTACCTTTGCCATTAGCCTCTAACATCTGTTGTTTATTTTAATTTTTCTTTTTGAAACTTTTAAAAAATTTCCTTCTCGTATTTTTTGGTAACCATGCGCTATTAATTTCTAATTTTATTGCAGTGTAGTCAAAGGTATGCTCCATATTGTTTTTGCTTTGGGATATTTATTAAGAGTTTCTCTAGGTAAAACTTCTATAAATGGTCCATAGGTAATAGAAAAGGAGATATATCCTTTGTTTGAAAAATAAAAATTTTTTTATATACATCCATTAAATTGATCCTTTATATTCATGGGAGTTTTGGTCTATTTGATCTGTTAGAGAGAGTTATGTGAAAATCTCCCTCTACTGTTTTGTGTCTGTTCCTTCCTTTTGGTTTTTCCAAGAGTGTTTGCTTTAAATCTTTATATCTTGAGATACAATGCACTTTGCACATAAAGACTCTTGGAAGTTTTATTGACTTAAGAGAATTGTGCCCTGTGTCAACATAAAATGATCCTCTTTGCCTTGCTTCTTCTCATGAATCCCATTTTGTTTTGTGATATTACAACTCCTGTTTTTAAATTTGCATTTTCCAAATAAAACTGTGCCAATTCTTTTACAACTAACTTTGTCAGTATGCGGGTGTTACTTTTGGTCATAGGTTTTATCTTTCTGTGATATTTTATTTGGGAAATTTAAATTCCTTTGAATCCTCTGGTTTTGGGGTTTTTTTTTTTTTGCGGTACGCGGGCCTCTCACTGTTGTGGCCTCTCCCGTTGCGGAGCACAGGCTCCGGATGAGCAGGCTCAGCGGCCATGGCTCACGAGCCCAGCAGCTCCGCGGCATGTGGGATCTTCCCAGGCCGGGGCACGAACCCGTGTCCCCTGCATCGGCAGGCGGACTCTCAACCACTGCACCACCAGGGAAGCCCTCCTCTTTTTTTAAAAGAGCCCCCATCTCCATTTTGAATTCTTTAAAGCAAGTCTCATTCTAGTTTACTTGCTTTTGATGAATGAATGCAAGACAGCACTGACTCATTTCTCCAAACAGCTGCCTTCAGCTTGCCCTGCTTTCCGTCAGAAGTCACATAGCTTGTTTCTGTGAAATGAATGCTTCTAAGGCCATGGAAGGAGTTTCTGGTGATTGCTTAATTTGTTTTTTAAGGAGATGAGAAGAACTTTCTGGCTGCTGTATGGAGGGGGCCAAGAAATGATGTGGGGAGACTAGGAAGCTGTGACAGGAATACAGACAAGACAGGATGATGGCTTGACCTAGGGGATGGCATCGAGCACCAACTCTGGGCCACACACTGAATTCTTTACTGCTATTATGTAGCACTAAGTACTAGGTGTCACACTAGGCATTTCACCCAATTTTCTCATTTAATATGAGAAATTATGTATTTTCATTATAAAGTTACATAACAAGGTGTTATCCTAGACAAAACAAAATACCACTCCCCCACAATTTAGCTCCCAAATAAATTGAGTATTTACCTAAATTCTAAAATGTATGCCCAAAGAAACAAGCTTTCAAACACAGGTCACCTTATCTTTGATAAAGGTGGCAGGAATATACAGTGGAGAAAGGACAGCCTCTTCAATAAGTGGTGCTGGGAAAATTGGACAGGTACATGTAAAAGTATGAGATTAGATCACTCCCTAACACCATACACAAAAATAAGCTCAAAATGGATTAAAGACCTAAATGTAAGGCCAGAAACTATCAAACTCTTAGAGGAAAACATAGGCAGAACACTCTATGACATAAATCACAGCAAGATCCTTCTTGACCCATCTCCTAGAGTAATGGAGATAAAAACAAAAATAAACAAATGGGACCTAATGAAACTTCAAAGCTTTTGCACAGCAAAGGAAACCATAAACAAGACCAAAAGACAGCCCTCAGAATGGGAGAAAATATTTGCAAATGAATCAACTGACAAAGGATTAATCTCTAAAATTTACAGGCAGCTCATGCAGCTCAATAACAAAAAAATAAACAACCCAATCCAAAAATGGGCAGAAGACCTAAATAGACATTTCTCCAAAGAAGATATACAGACTGCCAACAAACACATGAAAGAATGCTCAACATCATTAATCATTAGAGAAATGCAAATCAAAACTACAATGAGATATCATCTCACACCAGTCAGAATGGCCATCATCAAAAAATCTAGAAACAATAAATGCTGGAGAGGGTGTGGAGAAAAGGGAACACTCTTGCACTGCTGGTGGGAATGTGAATTGGTTCAGCCACTATGGAGAACAGTATGGAGGTTCCTTAAAAAACTACAAATAGAACTACCATATGACCCAGCAATCCCACTACTAGGTATATACCCTGAGGAAACCAGAATTCAGAAAGAGTCATGTACCAAAATGTTCATTGCAGCTCTATTTACAATAGCCCGGAGATGGAAACAACCTAAGTGCCCGTCGTCGGATGAATGGATAAAGAAGATGTGGCACATATATACAATGGAATATTACTCAGCCATAAAAAGAAACGAAATTGAGCTATTTGTAATGAGGTGGATAGATCTAGAGTCTGTCATACAGAGTGAAGTAAGTCAGAAAGAGAAGGACAAATACCGTATGCTAACACATATATATGGAATTTAAGAAAAAAAAATGTTATGAAGAACCTAGGGGTAAAACAGGAATAAAGACAGAGACCTACTGGAGAACAGACTTGAGGATATGGGGAGGGGGAAGGGTGAGGTGTGTTAGGGCGAGAGAGAGACATGGACATATATATACTAACAAACGTAAGGTAGATAGCCAGTGGGAAGCAGCCGCATGGCACAGGGAAACCGGCTCGGTTCTTTGTGGCTGTCTGGAGGGGTGGGATAGGGAGGGTGGGAGGGAGGGAGACAAAGAGGGAAGAGATATGGGAACATATATATATGTATAACTGACTCACTCTGTTATAAAGCAGAAACTAACACACCATTGTAAAGCAATTATACCCCAATAAAGATGTTAAAAAAAAAAAAAGAAAGGGGAGAGAGGATACAACTTTAAGAGAAAGGAAAAAAAAAAAAATAAATAAATAAATAAATAAATAAATTCTAAAATGTATGCCCAAAGAAACAAGCTTTCAAACACAGCTGACTGTTTTACTAGCAATTTTTACACAAACATCTTTTCAGAGCCAGCAGGGGCTATAAATTCTCCTGGATGTTAATGTCACTCCATTCACAGGACTCACAGGGCAAACTGATTAGCTAACCTCCTCCTCCCGCCTCCCCTACTCTAACCTCCCCTGAATGAAAAAAATAACAGAGCAAGTAGCTGCTGTATGATGAAAGCGGGTGATGTGGGAAACCAGGGTACGTGGAAGGAAGAAATACACTGATGTGGCCCACATCTTTACCCAAGCATTTGGAGGCATGAGAGCTTTGATCTTCTCTCCTAAGGAAAGAGAGATCTGGCTGTTTCATCATCATTTGGGGACTTCCCTGAGGTCATTCCCTAGTCATGACAGAAAAGTAAAGCTGCTAGATTCTTTAGACTAGAGTCCCTGAGGCACAAAGGTTTTGTGGCCCTGGACACACTCATAGATAGGAACAACAAAGGAAAAAAATTATACCGATTTAGGAGGAAGCACACCTGCTGTCCACTGGGTTTTTCCCCCCCGCAGCACACTGTGACTTTCAGTGACAAACGAGGAGAAACAATATTACTCTGTAAATAAATTATCCTTACTTGGAAGCTTGCCACAGCCTGTTACCAAACATCCTCCATCTAAGAAGTAGTGAACAAACGTTGAATCTCAGGGATGGTCCTCAACTGGATCCACATGTAAGAAGCCCTGTTCGAATAAAGAAGGTGGAGGTGAGGACAGTGATCCAACCACAATCCGGAATCAGATTTGCAAAGGTTCCCTGTACTGTTGTTCATCTGTCTCCCCTCTTTTCTGTCTGCTAACCCAGTGCCTTGCCTGGGATAAGCACAATGATGAGGCTACTGGTTTGCATTTAAGTAGAGGAATTTGTTAGTTGGTCTAGAGGCTCACGGCTGCATTGTAACTTTCTGAAATTGGCCACTTATTTAAGAAATAAAAAGCTGGTCAAATTGCAAAAAAAAAAAAAAAAAAAAAAAATACTCTTTTGAGCCTGTTTTCTTAAAAAAAGAAAATTACTCTTCTGAGCCTGTTTTCTATAAAATGGGAGTAATAAATACTCATTGATATGCTGTGGACTAAATGGGAAAAGGTACTGAGAAATACCAAATGGAAAGCAGTTTTGTATAGAAGCTAAGAGGCCTTTCATTTGGCTTTGGAGGCAGACTGGTGTTTGAATTCCTGCTCTGACACCAGCTGCCATCCTGGGCAGGTTACTTAACTTCTCCCAGTTTCAATTTTCTCAGCTGTAACTGGAAATAATATCAACTTCATGGATTATTGTAAAGACTCAGTGCACTAATGTACATGAAGTTAGTGACTAGGAGTAAATGCTTTAAAACAGTGGTAATAGGCATCTAATAAAAGCATAGTTGCTCAATAAATAATCATTTTATTATCAGAAAACTCTATCCAAAAACTAGATGGGGAATATGAACACATGCCTCTAATTTTCTCCAAAGGGTACTTTGATATTTTTCTTTCATTTGTCCAACTCAGTATCCTGGCTCTCACCTCTTTCCTTCCAGTTGCTTTGGGTCCTGTGCTACTAAGAAGCATTTATTTCCTTCCACTAATTGAAGCCAACATCCCAGGGCTGGATGGATTAAGGAGATTTCAGAGAGGGGGGAAAGAAAAGCTTCCCTTGAGCATCAGGCTCTCTCTTCCAGTTAATTTTCACTCTCCAGCTCCCCAGACCCAGTACCCCTTGGTAACTGCCCCCCACCACACACACACGTTTCTCCACCAAGACACCTGGTGTTGAGGCCAGGCGGGTATTTCTGTCCAGAGCAAATGTTGACCGTCGCAGCAAAAACCAGGACATGTAACTGCCTCAAGTGAGTGGGTTTTTTTTTCTTCCCTTAGTTACCAAGTAGCGGGACGCACAGCCCCGGGTGTGTCCAGCTGCTGACACTCTCAAGACCAGGCTGGCTTGGCCTCAACTTTGTAGGCCTGGAGCTGTGAGTGCTTCTGTTTCCAGCCAATAAACCGAAGTGCACTGGGAAAGCAAGGGTGGTGAGGGTGGGCAGAACCAGGTACTGGAGAAAAGAAAGGGGTGGGGTACGACTCCCCTCTTCCACTTTACATTCTCTGCTCTTTGTATAAGAGACATGATTCATCAACGGGTCCCCTAGATGAGGATTTAGATGCTCTGTGGGCAGCAGATAAGAGTGCAGCCTTCTTGCAGAAAGTAAATTCATTGAATACTCCCCATAAAGTCAATAATGTCAGGCTTATCAGCTGTCCTCATTCCCCATGCAGCCCTGGGGGACCAGGACTTGAAATAAAGGCCACAGCTCCAGGGGCTGGAGAGTGAAGGTGCAGAATTGGGCTGGGGAGGGTCCTCTGTCTCCCTGGGCTGAGTTTTAGGCAGGTGGGGGGAAATCTGCCAGGCCTGAGCTGCCCAGAGCCCTCAGCTTCCCAGACTGACAAATCCCAAACCAAACACATATACTGAGGGGATAAGGGAGGCACTCCCTGACCCCTCAAATCCAGCAGATGTTTTCAGGAGGCTCCCCTGGGGCATCTTAGGAAGATTAAAGGATGTTACTTTAAATCTAACCAATAAAATACCTTCAGAGGAAACCCTGACTTGTTCTCACCTCTGTTTTTCATAACACAGATACTTCTGCACTACCCAAGAGCACAACCATCTCTTGTAGCTGGTGGAGATCTGGTTTCTTTGCAAATTGTCTGAAACAAGTGGGTTATCAGCTGAGGTTTCAGACCCGATTTTGAGATTTACGCTGTAGCTGAAGCAGACTGTTTAACAAGATATACCTGTGCTTGGCTCCCCTCCATTCACCACCCCTATGATCCCAGCAGATGGGGTCCCAAGCTTTCCTGGGGGGATAGGAAGTAGGGTGGAGAGAGTGATGTCAGTTGTTAGCAAAGCTGTGCTTCTAGTACAACTAGAATACCTCTTCTTCACCCTTTGGAGACCAGAGTCTTCAGAGGTAAACAGAGAATAGGGAAATGAGCACCAGGTTAAGACCCCGAATTGAACACCTCTACTGGGCCCATCTCCTCTCCTGGCTTCAGTTCCCCCAGGTCCCAGAGCTAGGCCTTGTGGTGTCCCCACAGGGCCAGCCCATCCTGTCCTGGCTCCTGACTGAAGCAGCAGGTGTAGAAATAGCTGCAGCCTCTTCCCCACAGCTCTCACATTGCCTGCACTGTGGTGCCCAGGCCTAACCCTGACTTCCCCAGAGACTAGGACCTCACTACCGACTCTCCTGCCCCAATTCATCTAACTGAGCCTTGGCCCTCAAATGCCTGTTCTAATTCCTGGAGCCCCCTGGATAAGACCCTACCCTGGTCCCAGCGTGCTTTTCTGAGGCCAGCAGCACTGATCTTGAGCCCCACTTCCCAGAGCAACACCAAGTGCCCCTCAGCCTCAAGCACTTCCTGCCCCTGGACTCCCTGTGTCCATGCCTGGCACTGGCTGGGAATTCCTAGGATTGACCTTACCTGAGTCACCTGAGTGGCTTACGACCACCTGTCTAAGTCTCTGTCCTCTGTCCTGCAACTGTAGGGATCCCAGGGTTTTTGGGATGAGTCTGTGTGAAGCTAAATTTCCCCAAATCCCTACTCCGCCCTTGAAAGAGCTTCATGAATGTTTGTTGAGTCAATGAATGAACCTCAGCCTTTAGCACTGTGGCTGTGAGTAGTAATCTAGTCAGAAGTGTTTACTGAAGGCATCATGCTCTGATTCAAATAAACCTCCATTTTCTCTCACCCGTACTTTACAGCAGGATATTTACTGCCCCCACAGTCTGCTCCTTGCCCACCTTTCTATTTGTGTTTTTTACTATTTAGCCATATATAGACAGATGGTCTTTTTTACTGCCCCATAAAGCCCATTTTGGGACTGTACTGATTCCTTCTCTTCAAGAATGCTTTCTTCCCTTTCTTCATTTATTCAAATTTTCTGTTCATTAAGTCTTAAGATCCAGCCGAACGTCACTGTCCCTCTCCCTTTCCTCCTTCCTGGAGCTTTTTCTAGCCTCAGACCTTCTACAAACTGTGGGATCGGGATCGTTGGTTCCCCTACCTAAGCCTGGTCTATGAAATTCAACTCTTTTAAGTGTTATGTTCTTTGTTGTTTTTTTTAAACATCTTTATTGGAGTATAATTACTTTACAATGGTGTGTTAGTTTCTGCTTTATAAAAAAGTGAATCAGCTATATACGTATACATGTCCCCATATCTCCTCCCTCCCACCCTCCTTTCCCACCCCTTTAGGTGGTAACAAAGCACCAAGTTGATCTCCCTGTGCTATGTGGCTGCTTCCCACTAGGTATCTATTTTAGGTTTGGTAGTGTATATATGTCCATGCCACTCTCTCACTTCGTCCCAGCTTACCCTTCCTCCTCTCCGTGTCCTCAAGTCCATGCTCTACTACATCTGTATCTTTACTCTCCTCTTGCCCCTAGGTTCTTCATGACCATTTTTTTTCCTTTTTTTTAGATTCCATATATATATGTTAGCATACGGTATTTGTTTTTCTCTTTCTGACTTACTTCACTCTGTATGAAGGACTCTAGGTCCATCCACTCATTACAAGTAACTCAATTTCGATTCTTTTTATGGCTTACTAATATTCCATTGTATATATGTGCCACATCTTCTTTATTCATTCATCTGTTGATGGACACTTAGGTTGCTTCCATGTCCTGGCTATTGTAAATAGAGCTGCAATGAACATTGTGGTACATGACTCTTTTTGAATTATGGTTTTCGCAGGGTATATTCCCAGTAGTGGGACTGCTGGGTCATATGGTAGTTCTATTTCTAGTTTTCTAAGGAACCTCCATACTGTTTTCCACAGTGGCTATATCAATATACATTCCCCGCAACAGTGCAAGAGGGTTCCCTTTTCTCCACACCCTCTCCAGCATTTACTCTTGGTAGATTTTTTGACGAGGGCCATTCTGACTGGTGTGAGATGATATCTCACTGTAGTTTTGATTTGCATTTCTCTAACGATTAGTGATGTTGAGCATCCTTTCATGTGTTTGTTGGCAATCTGTATATCTTCTTTGGAGAAATGTCTATTTACGTCTTCTGCCCATTTTTGGATTGGATTGTTTGTTTGCCGTTGAGCTGCATGAGCTGCTTGTAAATTTTGGAGATTAATCCTTTGTCAGTTGCTTCATTTGCAAATATTTTCTCCCATACTGAGGGTTGTCTTTTGATCTTGTTTATGGTTTCCTTTGCAGTGCAAAAGGTTTTAAGTTTCACTAGGTCCCATTTGTTTATTTTTGTTTTTATTTCCATTTCTCTAGGAGGTGGGTCAAAAAGGATCTTGCTGTGATTTATGTCATAGAGTGTTCTGCCTATGTTTTCTTCTAAGAGTTTGATAGTGTCTAACCTTACATTTAGGTCTCTTTAATCCAGTTTATTTTTGTGTATGGTGTTAGGGAGTGTTCTAATTTCATTCTTTTACATGTAGCCGTCCAGTTTTCCCAGCACTGCTTTGAAGAGGCTGTCTTTTCTCCACTGTATATTCTTGCCTCCTTTATCAAAAATAAGGTGACCATATGTACGTGGGTTTATCTCTGAGCTTTGTATCCTGTTCCACTGATCTATATTTCTGTTTTTGTGCCAGTACCATACTGTCTTGACTACTGTAGCTTTGTAGTATAGTCTGAAGTCAGGGAGCCTGATTCCTCGAACTCCGTTTTTCTTTTTCAAGACTGCTTTGGCTATTCGGGGTCGTTTGTGTTTCCATAAAAATTGTGAAATTTTTTGTTCTAGTTCTGTGAAAAATGCCCGTGGTAGTTTGATAGGGATTGCATTGAATCTGTAGATTGCTTTGGGTAGTAGAGTCATTTTCACAATGTTGATTCTTCCAATCCAAGAATATGGTATATCTCTCCATCTGTTTGTATCATCTTTAATTTCTTTCATCAGTGTCTTATAATTTTCTGCATACAGGTCTTTTTCTCCTTAGGTAGGTTTATTCCTAGATATTTTATTCTTTCTGTTGCAATGGTAAATGGGAGTGTTTTCTTAATTTCACTTTCAGATTTTTCATCATTAGTGTATAGGAATGCAAGAGATTTCTGTGCATTAATTTTGTATCCTGCTACTTCACCAAATTCATTGATTAGCTCTAGTAGTTTTCTGGTAGCATCTTTCGGATTCTCTATGTATCATGTCATCTACAAACAGTGACAGCTTTACTTCTTCTTTTCCGATTTGGATTCCTTTTATTTCTTTTTCTTCTCTGACTGCTGTGGCTAAAACTTCCAAAACTATGTTGAGTAAGAGTGGTGAGAGTGGGAAACCTTGTCTTGTTCCTGATCTTAGTGGAAATGGTTTCAGTTTTTCACCATCGAGAATGATGTTGGCTGTGGGTTTGTCATATATGGCCTTTATTATGTTGAGGTAAGTTCCCCTATGCCTACTTTCGGGAGGGTTTTTATCATAAATGGGTGTTGAATTTTGTCAAAATCTTTCTCTGCATCTATTGAGATGATCATATGGTTTTTCTCCTTCAATTTGTTAATATGGTTTATCACATTGATTGATTTGCGTATACTGAAGAATCTTCGCATTCCTGGGATAAACTCCACTTGATCATGGTGTATGATCCTTTTAATGTGGTGTTGGATTCTGTTTGCTAGTATTTTGTATAGGATTTTTGCATCTATATTCATCAGTGATATTGGTCTGTAATTTTCTTTTTTTTGCAGTATTTTTGTCTGATTTGGTATCAGGGTGATGGTGGCCTCATAGAATGAGTTTGGGAGTGTTCCTTCCTCTGCAGTTTTTGGGAAGAGTTTGAGAAGGATAGGTGTTAGCTCTTCTCTAAATGTTTCATAGAATTCGCCTGTGAAGCCATCTGGTACTGGGCTTTTGTTTGTTGGAAGATTTTTAATCACGGTTTCAATTTCTGTGCCTGTGATTGGTCTGTTCATATTTTCTATTTCATCCTGGTTCAGTCTCGGAAGGTTGTACGTTTCTAAGAATTTGTCCATTTCTTCCAGGTTGTCCATTTTATTGGCATAGAGTTGCTTGTAGTAATCTCTCATGATCCCTTGTATTTCTGCACTGTCAGTTGTTACTTCTCCTTTTTCATTTCTAATTCTATTGATTTGAGTCTTCTCCCTTTTTTTTTTTTTGATGAGTCTGGCTAATGGTTTATCAATTTTGTCTATCTTCTCAAAGAACAAGCTTTTCGTTTTATTGATCTTTGCTATCGTTTCCCTCATTTCTTTTTCATTTATTTCTGATCCTATCTTTATGATTTCTTTCCTTCTGCTACCTTTGGGGATTTTTTTGTTCTTCTTTCTCTAATTGCTTTAGGTTTACGGTTAGGTTGTTTATTTGAAATGCTTCTTGTTTCTTAGGGTAGGATTGTATTGCTATAAACTTCCCTCTTAGAAGTGCTTTTGCTGCATCCCATAGGTTTTGGGTCATCGTGTCTCCATTGTCATTTGTTTCTAGGTATTTTTTGATTTCCTCTTCGATTTCTTTAGTGAACTCTTGGTTATTAAGTAGTGTACTGTTTAGCCTCCATGTGTTTGTACTTTATACAGATTTTTTCCTGTAACTGATATCTAATCTCATAGCGTTGTGGTCAGAAAAGACAGTTGATACGATTTCAATTTTCTTAAATTTACCAAGGTTTGATTTGTGACCCAAGTTATGATCTATCCTGGAGAATGTTCCATGAGCACTTGAGAAGAGTGTGTATTCTGTTGTTTTTGGAATGTCCTACAAATATCAATTAAGTCCATCTTGTTTAATGTATCATTTAAAGCTTGTGTTTCCTTATTTATTTTCATTTTGGATGATCTGTCCATTGGTGAAAGTGGGGTGTTAATGTCCCCTTCTATGATTGTGTTACTGTTGATTTCCCCTTTTATGGCTGTTAGCATTTGCCTTATGTATTGAGGTGCTCCTATGTTGGGTGCATAAATATTTACAATTGTTATACCTTCTTCTTGGACTGATCCCTTGATCACTATGTAGTGTCCTTCTTTGTCTCTTGTAACAGTCTTTGTTTTTTTGTTTGTTTTTTTTGCCGTACACGGGCCTCTCACTGTTGTGGCCTCTCCCGTTGCGGAGCACAGGCTCCGGACGCGCCGGCCCCGTGGCCATGGCTCACGGGCCTAGGCGCTCCGTGGCATGTGGGATCTTCCCAGACTGGGGCATGAACCCGTGTCCCCTGCATTGGCAGGCTGACTCTCGACCACTGGGCCACCAGGGAAGCCTTAGTCTTTGTTTTAAAGTCTATTTTGTCTGATATGAGAGTTGCTACTCCAGCTTTCTTTTGATTTCCATTTGCATGGAATAGCTTTTCCCATCCCCTCACTTTCAGTCTGTATGTGTTCCTGGGTCTGAAGTGGGTCTCTTGCAGACAGCATTTATACAGGTCTTGTTTTTGTATCCATTCAGCCAGTCTATGTCTTTTGGTTGGAGCATTTAATCCATTTATGTTTAAGGTAATTATCGATATGTATATTCCTATTACCATTTTCTTAATTGCTTCGGGTTTGTTACTGTAGCTCTTTTCCTTCTCTTGTGTTTCCTGACTAGAGAAGTTCCTTTAGCATTTGTTGTAAAGCTGGTTTGGTGGTACTGAACTGTCTTAGCTTTTGCTTGTCTGTAAAGGTTTTATTTCTCCATCAAATCCGAATGAGATCCTTGCTGGGTAGAGTAATCTTTGTTGTAGGTTTTTCTCCTTCATCACTCTAAATATGTCCTGCCACTCCCTTCTGGCTTGCAGCGTTTCTGCTGAAAGATCAGCTGTTAACGTTTTGGGGATTACCTTGTATGTTACTTGTTGCTTTTCCCTTGCTGCTGTTAATATTTTTTCTTTGTATTTAATTTTTGATAGTTTGATTAATATGTGTTTTGGCAACTTTCTCCTTGGATTTGTCCTGTATGAGACTCTCTGTGCTTCCTGGACCTGATTGACTATTTCCTTTCATATAGTAGGGAAGTTTTCAACTATAATCTCTTCAAATATTTTCTCAGTACCTTTCTTTTTCTCTGCTTCTTCTGGGACCCCTATAATTCGAATGTTGGTGTGTTTAATGTTGTCCCAGAGGTCTCTGAGACTGTCCTCAAATCTTTTCATTCTTTTTTTCTTTATTCTGCTCTGTGGTAGTTATTTTCACTGATTTATATTCCAGGTCACTTATCCATTCTTCTGCCTCAGTTATTCTGCTATTGAGCCCTTCTAGAGAATTTTAAATTTCATTTAGTGTGTTGTTCATCACTGTTTGTTTGCTCTTTAGTTCTTCTAGGTCCTTGTTAAACGTTTCTTGTATTTTCTCCATTCTTTTTCCAAGATTTTGGATCATCTGTACTATCATTATTCCGAATTCTTTTTCAGGTAGACTGATTATTTCCTCTTCATTTGTTAGGTCTGGTGGGGTTTTGCCTTGCTCCTTCATCTGCTGTGTATTTCTCTGTCTTTTCATTTTGCTTAACTTACTGTGTTTGGGGTCTCCTTTTCGCAGGGTGCAGGTTCGTAGTTCCTGTTGTTTTTGGTGTCTGCCCCCCAGTGGCTAAGGTTGGTTCAGTGGGTTGTGTAGACTTCCTGGTGGAGGGGACTAGGTCCTGTGTTCTGGTGGATGAGGAGGGATCTTGTCTTTCTGATGGGCAGGTCCACCTCTGGTGGTGTGTTTTGGGGTGTCTGTGGCCTTATTATGATTTTAGGCTGCCTCTCTGCTAATGGATGGGGTTGTGTTCCTGTCTTCCTAGTTGTTTGGCATAGGGTGTCGAGCCCTGTAGTTTGCTGGTCGTTGAGTGGAGCTGGGTCTTGCCGTTGGGATGGAGATCTCTGGGAGATTTTCGCCATTTGATATTACGTGGAGCTGGGAGGTCTCTTGCGCACCAGGGTCCTGAAGTTGGCTCTCCCACCTCAGAGACACAGCCCTGATGCCTGGCTTTTGGGAGGTCTGAGGTTTTCTGCCAGCGTTCAGTAGGTGTTCTATAGGAGTTGTTCCACGTGTAGATGTATTTCTGATGTATTTGTGGGGAGGAAGGTGATCTCCACATCTTACTTTTCCGCTGTCTTGAAGCTGTATCCAAGTGTTATGTTTTAATCCTGCCATCTGTCTCCTCAAAGGACAGGCCTTGTACCTGTGCCCTTGAGGCCACGCTCACTTCTCATCACCAGTCCTCAGGACAGGGCCCTCTCACCAGGAATACTCTGAAATACAGAAAGGCTCTAATCTTACAGAAATATTACTTGGGATTATTAGGAAAATACAAGTTCAGAGGATTAATGCCAAAGGTTGAAATAAAAGTAAAGATAATAATATTAATAGCTATCATGTATTGAACCTCTACTCTGTACTAAGCAATATACCAGAGTTCCTATAATTCTTATAATAACTCTTATGGGCAGGTATTAATTTTAGCCCCATTAGTTGAAAAAAAAAATTGGAACTCAGAAGTTAAATAACCAGCCTGAGATCACAAAGCTAGGAAGTGACACCCTTGGATCCGAGTCTAGATCTCTACAACTCCAAAGCTCTTGCTGGTCCCATCAAATCCTCTGGATTTGCATCGCCCAGTATGCTAGCTACTAGCTATATGATGCTATTTAATTTAATTAAAATCAAAGTAAACAGTGGAGAAAAGACAGCCTCTTCAATAAGTGGTGCTGGGAAAACTGGACAGCATGTAAAAGAATGAAATTAGAACACTCCTTAACACCATACACAAAAATAAACTCAAAATGGATTAAAGGGGCTTCCCTGGTGGCACAGTGGTTGAGAGTCTGCCTGCCGATGCAGGGGACACGGGTTCGTGCTCCGGTCCGGGAGGATCCCACATGCCGCGGAGCGGCTGGGCCCATGAGCCATGGCCACTGAGCCTGCACATCCGGAGCCTGTGCTCCGCAATGGGAGAGGTCACAACAGTGAGAGGCCCGCATACCGCAAAAAAAAAAAAAAAAAAAAAAAAAAAAAGGATTAAAGACCTAAATTTAAGGCCAGACACTGTAAAACTCTTAGAGGAAAACATAGGCAGAACACCGCATGACATAAATCACAGCAAGATCCTTTTTGACCCACCTCCTAGAGAAATGGAAATAAAAAGAAACGGGACCTAATGAACCAGAAAAGCTTTTGCACAACATAGGAAACCATAAACAATACAAAAAGATAACTCTCATAACGGGAGAAAATATTTGTAAACAAAGCAACTGACAAAGGATTAATCTCCAAAATATACAAGCAGCTCATGCAGCTCAGTATCAAGAAAACAAACAACCCAATCCAAAAATGGGCAGAAGACCTAAACAGACATTTCTCCAAACAAGACATACAGATTGCCAACAAATACATGAAAGGATGCTCAACATCACTAATCGTTAGAGAAATGCAAATCAAAAACCCAGCAAGGTATCACCTCACACTGGTCAGAATGGCCATTATCAAAAACTTTATAAGCAGTAAATGCTGGAGAGGGTGTAGAGAAAAGGGAACCCTCCTGCACTGTTGGTGGGAATGTCAATTGATACAGCCACTATGGAGAACAGTATGGAGGTTCCTTTAAAAACTAAAAACATAACTACCATATGACCCAGCAGTCCCACTACTGGGAATATACCCTGCGAAAACCATAATTCAAAAAGAGTCATGTACCACAATGTTCATTGCAGCTCTATTTACAATAGCCAGGACATGGAAGCAACCTAAGTGTCCATCAACAGATGAAGGGAAAAAGATGTGGCACATATATACAATGGAATATTACTCAGCCATAAAAAGGAACGAAACTGAGTTATTTGTAGTGAGGTGGATGGACCTAGAGACTGTCATACAGAGTGAAGTAAGTCAGAAAGAGAAAAACAAATACCATATGCTAACACATACATATGGAATCTAAAAAAAAAAAAGAAAGAAAGAAATGGTCAGAAGAACCTAGGGGCAAGACGGGAATAAAGATGCAGACCTACTAGAGAATGGACTTCAGGATACGGGGAGGGGGAAGGGTAAGCTGGGACAAAGTGAGAGAGTGGCATGGACATATATACACTACCAAACATAAAACAGATTGCTAGTGGGAAGCAGCCGCATAGCACACAGAGATCAGCTCGGTGCTTTGTGACCACCTATAGGGGTGGGATAGGGAGGGTGAGAGTGAGGGAGATGCAAGAGGGAAGCGATATGGGGACATATGTATATGTATAACTGATTCAGTTTGTTATAAAGCAGAAACTGACACACCATTGTGAAGCAATTATACTCTAATAAAGACGTTTAAAAAAAAATCAAAGTAAACATTCAGTTCCCCATTTGCACTTGCCACATTTCAAGTGTTCAAGATCACATGTGGCTCGTGGTTACTGTCTTGGACAGTGCAGGTAGAGTCATTTCTAGTATCAGAGAATGCTCTGTTTGATAGCACTGTTGTAGATAGTCTCTGGTCTTCCACTAGGATATAGGGGAAACCTGGTTCCTAGCAAATTGTGACCGCATGACATGAGGAGAGGACAGCTTTTTAAAAGCTAAGCCTTTCGCTTTGTGAGCTCACCCTTCGGTTTTTCTAAGCAGGATCTGGCTGGATTAAACAGGTGCACAGTTTAGGCTCCAAAACAAACTCATACACACTCCAACTATGTGACGATCATTCTTCTAAGACACCTGAAAGACATTTAGTGGTAATACATTTTCAGAAAATTAGTCAACCAGTCACCTTTCCTGCAGTATTCTCTAGAAAATATTCTCCAAAGTGTTGAGACTAACTAGAAAAAAAAAAAAGAATTTAAATTAAAAAAACCGGTGATAAATATGAAATTAATTAAAGTTAGAGACCTAAGAACAATGACACCAGCTGCTAAAGGGCTTTTGCTGATAAATATTCTTGGGGAAAAGTCAACTATAAAGGACACAAAAGAATGAGAAAATAAATTTTAAAGAGGGTTATTAAATTTACAGAGTAAATCAATAAAGAATTGGAGGACAAAAAGAGAAAAACAAAACAAAAAGCTAAAAATCTGTCTTCCAAAGACTGAGACAAGATTATTCCTTTTAATTTTATTATGAAGAGTGTTACATATTATAGACATTTATAAAATGTTTAAGGACACTCTAGTAAAATCATAATCAAACAATGGTGCAAAGAGCACATTCAAAAAGAAACCATAAGAGAGACAACTACAGTATTTGGTGTTTTCGCTATTTAAAATTTTAGCCATCCTAACAGCTGTGCAGTGATATCTCGTTGTGGTTGTAATTTGCATTTCCCTGATGGTTAACAATGTTGAACATTTTTTTTAAGTTTATTAGTTATCAGTACTGTAGTTCTCTATCTTTACTTCTCTATCATTGACAACTTTAAGTCCTTCCAGAAAATGTTTTTACACTTACCACCTTTACTTAGAAGTTTATATATAGTTTTGGTATTTGTTACAGGGGGACTAGTAAGGGAAACTTTATTAAAGAGGAACTGGGAAGATACCAATTTAGATTAGAAATAAAAAGAGTAGGGAATTCCCTGGCAGTCCAGTGGTTAGATTCTGTGCTTTCATTGCTGGGGCTCGGGTTCAATCCCTGGTTGGGGAACTAAGATTCCACAAGCCGCATGGCATGGCCAAAAAAAAGAAAAAGAAGAGTAGTAGTAATTTTCAGTAAAGGTGGACATTTTCACAAAATTTCTAGAAAATGATATATTAAGGAAGAGGAATATGCTGAAATTCAGCAGATTTTGTATTTTTGTGCCCAAGGAAAAAAAAATAAGATCCCAAAACACAAAGTATGATGTGGCAGAGCTGACACCAGCTGAACACCTGTAAGCTCACACCAGTGACAACACAGAAAATGGTTTCCAGTTATTAGCTGAGCAAGATCTGGTTTATTAATATTTACTTCAGGAAGATCACATGATCATGTGATCTCCCATGTGTTCATGGGAGAAATGATGACAAAGAAAAATTGTAACGTCTTCCCCTTCCCCGTTTTATTGAGATATAACTGACATATAACACTGTATAAGTTTAAGGTGTACAACGATTTGATATATGTACATATTGTGAAATGATTACCACCATAAGTCAACATCCATTACCTCAGTTAGAAATTTTTGTTTTCTTGTGATGAGAACTTTTAAGATCTACTCTCTTACCAGCTTTCAAATATACAATATAGTATTGCTAACTACAGTTATCATGCTGTACATTACACCCCCAGAACTTACTTATATCTGTAAGTTTGTATCTTTTGACCACCTTCAACTAATTACCCCAGCCCCTACCCCCTGCTTCTGGCAACCACCAATCTGTTCTCCGAGTTTGTTTATTAGAGTCTACATATGCAATCATACAGCATGTCTTTTTCTGACTTTTTTTCCTTAACATAATGCCCTCAAGGTCCACCTATGTTGTCACAAATGGCAGGACTTCCACTTTCTTGTGGCTGAATAATATTCCATTTTGTATATATACCACATCTTCTTATCCATTCATCTGTTGATAGACACTTAGGTTATTTCCATACCTTGGCTATTGTAAAGAAAGCTGCAGTGAACAGGGGGTGCAGATATTCCTTCAGGATAGTAATGTCATTTCCTTCGAATATATACCCAGAAGTGGAATTGCTGGATCGTATCGTTCTACTTTTAATTTTCTGAGGAAACTCCAAACTGTTTTCCAGAGTGGCTGTACCAGTTTACAGTCCCACCAACAGTATACAAGGTTTACCTTTCTCCACATCCTCACATGCCCTTGTTAGCTCTTGTCTTCTTTGATAATACCCATTCTAACAGGTGTAAGGTGATATCTATCTCACTGTGGTTTTGATCTCCATCTTCCTGATGATTAGTGATACTGAGCAATTTTTCATATATCTGTTAGCCATTAGAATTTCTTTAGAAAAATGTTTCAGTTCCTTTGCCCACTTTAAAAATTGGGTGTTTTTTTGCTATTGAGTTGTATGAGTTCCTTATATATTTTGGATATTAACCCCTTATTATACATATGATTTGCAAATATTTATTTCCAACTCATAGGTTGCCTTTCATTTTGTTGTTTTCTGCTCAGAAGCTTTTTGGTTTGATGTAGTCCCACTTGTTTATTTTTGTTTTTGTTGACTATGCTTTTGGTGTCATATCACTGACAAGACCATGTCAAGGAACTTTTTCCCTATGTGTTCGTCTAGGAGTTCATGGTTTCAGGTCTCATACCTAGGTTTTCAATCCATGTTGAGTTAATTTTGACTGGTGTGATATAGGGATCTAGTTTCATTCTTTTGCATGTGATTATCCAAATTTTCCCAGCCCCACTTATTGAAGAGACTATATTTTCTCTGTTGAGTATTCTTGGCTCCCCTGTCAAATATTAGTTGATTGTATATGCATGGGTTTATTTCTGGGCTCTCAATTCTATTCCATTGGTCTATGTGTCTTTTTAAATGCCAGTACCATACTGTTTTGATTACTACAGCATTGTATATGGTAATAATATAGCTTGAAATCAGGAAGTGTGATGCTTCCAGCTTTTTTCTTCTTTCTCAGGATTGCTTTGGCTATTGCTTTTGGCTATTTGGCTAACGATGCTGAACATCTTTTTAATGTGCTTATTTGCCATCTGTATAGCCTCTCCAGTGAAATGTCTGTTCATATCTCTTGCTCATTTTCTAATCGGATTTTTAAAAAACTGTTAAGTGTTTTCTCTAATACATTCTAGATACTAGTCTTCTTTCAGATACGTAGTTTGCAAATATTTCCTACTAGTCTGTAGCTTGACTTTTCATCCTCTTGTAAGCTTTTGCAAAGCAGCAGTTTTCAATTTTGATGAAGTACAATTTATCAATTTCTCCTTTTACTGATTGTGTTTTTGGTATGAAGTCTAAGAAAGAACTCTTTGTCTAGCCCTAGATCATGAAAATTTTCTTTTTTTCCCCTTAGAGTTTCATTGTTTTATATTTTACATTTAAGTACATGATACATTTTGAGTTCATTTTTATATAAAGTATGAGGTTGTTTTTTTTGTTTTTTTTTTTGCCTATGGCTGTCCAATTGCTCTCATACCAATTGTTCAAAAGACTATCCTTCCTCCACTGAATTGTTTTTGCACTTTTGTCAAAAATCAGTTGAGCATATTTGTATGCCAATTTCTAAGTTCTTTTTTTCTGTTCCATTGACCTATGTGTCTATGCCTCTACCAATACCATTCTGCCTTGATTACTGCATTAGTTTGCTAGGGCTGCCTAACAAAGTATGACAGACCAGATGGCTTAAAACAAGTTTCTTTTCTCACAGTTCTGGAGGCTAGAAGTCCAAGATCAAGGTGTTGGCAGGACTGGTTTCTTCTGAGGGCCTCTTTCCTTGGCTTGTAGATGGCCATCTTCTCCCTAAATCTTCACTTGATTGTCCCTCTGTGTTTGTCTGTGTCTTAATCTCTGCTTATAAGGATAACAATCATATTGGATTAGGGTCTACCCATACAACCTATCTCACCATAATTTAGAAGTACTGTACTGGTGGCAAGATTACTATTTCACTAGATTGCTTATGAATGTTAGTGGCTATTATTTCTACTGCAAGCTTCAAAAATAAACACAAAATATCTCAAGTGATTAGAAAAATTTTATTCATCGTCCCAAACTGGATTATATATTACAAATTCTGATCAAAATAATAATATTAAAGGCATTTTCAGTAGTACCACAATCTATCTGTACCTGAAGATAAAGTGAAATAGTAAACTCGTAAGCATACACTGAAATTTACTCATGTTTAAAATATCACTTTGTTTAGAAAATTCACAAACACGTTTTTCTGGTTATGATGTGGGATACATAAATAGCTACATATGATTTTCATTTAACAAACACATGAACTATTCCCCATGCTCTGAATGAATCATCATAAGTCTGCATACTCTTGTAATTTTCTTAATGGTACATGAGACAGTAGTTTATTGTTTTATAGAACAAAATACAGCACTTCTAATTCTCCTCATACTGCCTTTCAACCCCACTGTGAGAGCTGTGCATAAGAACACAGCAGCTTGGGTGGCTCACGGGTTCCGACATAATCTCTGCATTGGTTGGGTTGGGGGATGGCAAGGAAGGCATTCTAAGATATAAGTTCTGAGAATACAGAAACAGATTTCTCATAGAAAAATGTATACTTGTCTACTTTAGCACAGGTACCGTACAAAAAGCATCACTACTGAATTGGTCTGTTTGACTTATAAACTATAATTAGGATTTCAGTCTGATGTGGAGCAGCTTAAAATAGTATCACATACCCTGTTGATTCTTGCCTAGTTGAGACGGAAACACAAATTTGGGGGAAGAAGGTAGAAAAGAGTATTTTCAATTCCCGTTTATTAATACTGACATAAGCATTCATCAGCACATTTAATTAAGTGAAACTAAGTATTCCAAATTCTTTCCCTCTCCAAATCATGGCTTATATCTGATTTTGGTTGGCAGAGATTTACTAACAAGAAGGTGAGGGTTCACCTCCATGAAAAGCTAGAATACTGAAACAGAAGTCCAGGGCAGACCAGGCACCAGATCTAGGGAGGTACGGAGAGTGACCTGCTTGGGACCCAGGAACTAGGTAGCACATGGGGATAGCATAAGGAGACCCTAGAGGACAACAGCTTCACCAATAAAATGAAAATATTTGTTCTATTTAGAAAAGGAGGCAACTTGGTCATGTCTCTCAATTCATCAACCATACAATCTGTCCTTTAATGCCTTGTTATAATGAAATGGTTTTTTCTTCCCTAAGCAAATTCAGTCATGCCACCTTCTGAGTAAGGTTTGTGTCCTACCACAGTTTCTTTGATACCATTTGAAGAATAATTAGAAAAAGGATTTGGAAACAAGAAATGGAACATTTCTTGAGTATTACCTAATTCTAGGCCTGATACTAAGCACTTTAACTAAAACCCCTTTGAAGTATTCTTCATTTTGCCAACTCACTCATGTGGAAATTGAGGCTAAGAGGTCCCCACCATAAATCCCACACAATGAAGCTGGGATTCAAACTCAGGCCTAATTCAAAACTTGGTGCCCTTTTATGCTAACATGGCACCTGCCCTAAGTGACATGTTAGAGGTAACTTAGCCCGGGTCTTAGTGACAGAGGAAGAGGAGGAGGAAAGAGAAGTAGCTGCTGGGGCATTTCTTCAGAGAAATCCTTTTGAATGGTCAAGAAACAGAGTTTTTCCCAGGCTTTAAAGTTGTTACAAATGATGGCTATGTTTTAGAAGGTGGCAGTGTGGCACTTTCTCTGATCGTGTTTTGAGGGGAAGTTTCCCCTGGGGATTTATAATACTAAGAATGAGGGAACTGTTCATTTTTCAGAAGGTGAAACTAGGGGGAGACTTAGAAACGTCTGCAGCCTTAGGCTTGGGTGAGGGTTTACTGGAATGTGGGAATTCATTCCAAGTGTGTTTCCCAGATGCAGCTCTGGTCCCCAGTCTACCCCTGCTTTCCTGTGTAACACCTTGCTGTCCTATGTGCCATTTGAAGCTTTGTAGCCTGTAAGGCTAGAAACAATGATTTAGGGTCACAAAAAAAAGAAGAGAAATGAGCATAATCTACTCTCAATTTCTTGGATCCTCCATAAGAGACTATCAGTAAAGAGGAAGAGGAGGGAATCTTCAGAAATGGGCACTTAGTAGATTGGTGCTAATGGTTTCCTGGGGAAGGAGAGAGGTAAGCAGAAATGGGACACATCGTGAGCCTAAGGGAATCAGGTACTCCTGGATATTAAAAATATAATGACCAAAGGCTGATGCCTCCAAATATGAACTATTTCACCTTTTGGAGATAAGGCATGTTTTAGATAAAGGTATGAAGACAGTGTAAGCATTTTGGACAAAACACTCTTCCTTTGTCACCTCAGACTCTAAATTTGAGCAGAAAGAGATTAAGTGGGTGATGGCAAAAACATCCTGAAAACTTCTCTGTCAAGCATGTCAAGCAGGGCTAAAGATGTTGTGCTGTGATCAATGAAACAGGCCTGTGCTGGGAGTCATGGCACCCTTAGAGCCTCAACTCTTTCTTGCTCAAATCACTCCTTTCTGTGCTTATTTATTTAGCTATACAATAAAAGGGTTAGAATGAGTGTTGCAGTGAGGGCCCCTCTGGCTCTTAAGACTCAAGAGCAAGATGAGGGGCTTCCCTGATGGCGCAGTGGTTGAGAATCTGCCTGCCAATGCAGGGGATACAGGTTCGAGCCCTGGTCTGGGAAGATCCCACATGCCACGGAGCAACTGGGCCCGTGAGCCACAACTACTGAGCCTGCGCGTCTGGAGCCTGTGCTCCGCAACAAGAGAGGCCCGCGACAGTGAGAGGCCCGCGCACCGCGATGAAGAGTGGCCCCCACTTGCCACAACTAGAGAAAGCCCTCGCACAGAAACGAAGACCCAACACAGCCAAAAATAAATAAATAAATTAAAAAAAAAAACAAAAAAAAGGGAATGGATATATAATTAAACAGGTAGGTAGATAGGCACACAAGTACATAGATATGGATATTTCTCCCAAATATTTAAGAAAATATTATTAATAATGTTGTATTATATATATAATATATATACATATATATCACAACCTTCAAATCATGTTGTACACATATGGATTTGTTATGTGGAGTGATTATTTTTTTTTAAATTAGTACAGATTTAATAGTACTCCTATCCAGCATTAAGCAATATCTGTGATCTCTCAATTCTTGATCAAATGTTACATTTTTTAATCGCAACTTTGAAATTTCATTTAGAATCTGAAGTGGCAAATTCACCTCCTTAGTCTTCCTATTTTATGAACTATTCAATTATAAAAAAAAAAAAAAAAAAAAAAAAAAAAAAAAAAAAAAAGAGCAAGATGATTTTCACTTGAGTGTTAACTTGTTTGGGGGGAATGGTGGCACACATTCTGCCACCTAGTGGTCATATTTCAGGGTTTGCCCCACTGCCCAGCTTCTCAGGGATGCTCAATTTGGAGAACTGAGGTTTTATTCCAGGATCCAGATGTCAGCAGCTGCAGCAGAGGAGAGAAGGACAAGTGCTCCCTGCTTAGAGAAGGACTGAGTGGTCACCTGGTTGTCTAGTGAGAGGTTGTCAATCTTGACTCTCAGGATCTCTCTGGGGACATCCATGGGTGCTAAACAAGTTAATATAAGAGGTTTTCTCCTGGTAAACCAGGCAAACTGTACCTGGAAGTGGACAGATTAGGAGAATTATTATTGGAATACTCAGGTGAGGAAAGAAAAGTGATCTGATAAGGTGTTGATGGTAGATCCAAGGTCTCTGGACACTCAGCAGAGTGCAACAGTTAAGAAGTATAGGATGAAGTGTAGCTGAATCTGTAACAGAGCAAGCCTGGCTTTCAGAGTTTGGGGAAGGGCTTTCATTCTCCCAAGTTAGGGTAGGACCCAAGATCTGAACTCTGTGAAACCAGAAGGCAGTCAAGAAAGGTATTCTAGCAGCCAGTGGTCAGTCTATAGAGGGATGTATATGGAACCTCTGTCCATGCGGCCAAGATAGCTTAGATATTTGAACGCTTCAAGACCTTGGACTCCGGGGACAGAGAAAAAGAAATAACCTAAACAGGGGGTGGGTAAGACACCCCCTGGCAAACAGTGGGAGTCCCAATTTGAAATGGTCAGAAATGTGTAGCGTATGCACTTTTAGACGCTAAGTACGAGCAAATGGTCCTCAATAAACAGGGTGGATTTTGCCCGGGAACACTATTATTACCTGTTACATTTTTTCAACCATAAAAAAAAAATTAGGCTCAACTATTTAGAATTTGGGCATGATTTCCATGGGCTGATTTTCTAGCAAAAAGAAAGCTGATTACAATGGCCTGTCATTTGGGGACAAGTTTACTGGTAATCTATAAAGGTTACCTGAAAACCTAAATTATGTTAGGTTTTTATAAGAAGACCCAGTGACTATGCACTGAAAGCTCATCCTAAGAGAGGAAGGTCATTGCTTACCATTTATCAAAAAAAAGTTTTTATTGTTTTTAAAATTTGGAGTGGGGTGGTTGTAGCTTGTAGGTTTCCCCAACTTTGTTTTAAGAAAACTATCAGCCCATTCTCTCAGACCTTCTGGTTTCCATTTCTGACATTCCTACTGTTCTCTAGTTTTCACGAAAATCTGCCAATCTGGTCCAGAAAGTAGTCCTAAGCAACCTACATAAAATGTAAGACTTAGCTTCCTATCCCGGGCAAAGAAAAAGATAGCAATGCTCTGTGCCTAATATCCCTTTACCTGTCACTTACAATACATAATTAAAGTGACTCGTTTAGAGACAGGGAGACACAGCCATCCTAGTCCACTCAGGGACATATCTTGAGGGGAAAAGGAAACTGGAGGGTTTCAGAGTGGGTGGTACTTGACAAAGTAGGGATGTCTGAGTTCTTGCCCCATTGATATTCAATAGATAGGACAACTAGGAACCAATACAAACTGTACAAATACTATGATCTGGGGTGGGGAACAGCTGCCAGGTTTGCCACTTATCTGTATTTTGGAGTCCTGATGTAGTGCTGGAAGAGGAGAGTGAACAGGCAGGTTTACATACCATGGAAATTGGTTTATAGGCCATAAGTGAAAGATAAGGAACCATGATTGATGAATGAATACACTGAGGAGTACCTTTAGAAAAAGTAGAGGTATTTCTATTAATATTTTAGGGTTAACATTAAAATTGGAGTACAAGGATTATAAATTCAGAAAATATTAAATGACCACGAATTGCTCATATTTTACCTATTGATTGAGAATGAAATAAGGAAAATATGTTTTATGAAATCACCACCCTTTCAATATCATGTCTGGTAGCATGGTCTCACTTGAATGATTTGTCAAACAAGTATTATCAGGTCAGTGAAAATATTCTCACAATGGCTGGAAATTTAAGCATCACACAAGCATAAGCTTTCTTTTCACTTCAAATATGAAAATAGAAGGTGTATGGAAATTTACGTATCTTTGACAAGGCTAGAAATAAGCTGTCATTCTCTTATATAATGCTTTGTGCTCTAAATCAATTCCACATCAGGTTGCTTGTAACAGGAATCTGCTAGCATCTTTTCTTGATGTCACCTAAAGTCTGATCACTTGAATATTAACTCAGCCTCCACACCTTAAAAGTAGCCCTAACATACAAGCTTACACGGGTTATTCTTTTTTACTAGTATATCCTTCCTTAGCTGCACCTGGTAAGCCCATCTTCCAAAATGTTAATTATTTAACATTTTGAAAGCACTTACAGAACATTTCATATTCTATATAAGCTCTTCAAAGGGTGAGGGTGTTTCCCTCAAAGGAAAATTGGGGTGCTTACCAAAGGTAGGGGGAAAAGAGGCAGGCATCTGTCTCACTCATCTCTGCTTCTCCACTGTAACCTAGCATTGTACCTGGTACATGGAGACTCTTTAATAAATGTAAAATGAGAGAATTAAATCAGTTGGCTCAGGAGTTAGGACTCTCTCTGTATCTTCAAACTTGTCATTTTTCTTTGGCTCCTACTTATGTTTGACAACTAGACACGTATCTTTTTAAACAGTCATCTCCCTTTTGTGCAGGAGGGGAATTCCACCATTTCAACCTACTGTGTCAGTACAGCTGGATAACCTCATCCCACTCAGAAATGGGCCAGACTCCATTGGGCTGTACATTGTGGGGAGAGCGTTTCCAGTCCCATGTCCTCACAGGAACCTTCCAGGTCTTACCATAGTTGGCTTCGATGTACTCGATGGTTTCACAGGGCACACGAACCTTCATGTCTACAAACTCGGTCCAGCACAGTGTAAACTTGGGAAACAGGTATCTGTGGCAAAACAGGCAATGTGGAGAGGCGTTAGGCTCCAACAGCAGAAGTTTTAGCTAAAGAACCCACAACTAGTGTACTCTTGGCTAAAGGACAGTCCTCTTCCACTAAATAGCTTTGGGGATAGACACAGGGGACCTTTTGCTGTTTCTGACTGTCCAGTATCTCTTTCTTCTTCTAATGGCAATAGCACCCCAATTTATCTCCCCTATTCCCAGTCTATATGGGTCAGGAGGGGCTGACCTGACCCCTAGGCCCCAGAGATGGGTAAAAAAGACTCAGGCCTAACTAGAAAATTATAGTGATTGGGTCACAGGGATGGAAATTTACACAAATTAGGCAAATGAAAATCAGCCTTAGAATTTCTTTTGGAACTATCAGGGGAAGAAGTGTTCTTCTGCTGAGGTTTCTAAGCTGTAGGATGGAAACTGAGCACTGCTAGTGGCCATCTTTGCTGTTAGCAGGGACAGCCGGTCTGAGAATGAAGTCAAAGCAAAAAGTTGTCAAAAGATGGAGGAAAATGATCGAGGTCAGAAAACCCTGGGGAAGTGCTTGGATTTGGTTGTGGCCATTCCTTAAATACTGATAAATATATAAGTATTCTTTTTGACTACATTTCTAATAACTTGGAATTCGTAGTACATGGAGGGAGGCACGTAGCAGTGAGAGAGGAAACAAAACCCTCCTAGTTAGCCAGAGAACCTGAATCAATCCTGGCAATGTATGACATTCTCCAGCAATAGCATCATAAATGCTTGTGTGTTTGTGAGAGCACATGTTAATTCCTGTCTCCTGGGTTTCACTGTGGTCCCAGATGGCTTTTGATGACCTTAGATAGCTGAAGGAGAAATTCCCAGGATCAGTCAGGATATTTCTCAAACTCCTTTCCTAACTGCACAGTAATAAGAATTGCATACCACAATACGTGAACATGGTACGACCCACTATATGTTGGCTTTTTGAGCAAAGCTTCACACCCCACCCCCTCCTCAGATGCAGGAATAGAGACCTAACACTTGGATCTACTCTACTTCAACAACACTCCTCTTAAAGGAAACAGTTATACAAACCACCTTCTTCCTGCTCTGCCTTTTATTTTATCACCTCCCCTTTTTAATTTCTGTTCTCAGCCTCAAACTTACTTCTTTCTTGCTTATTTTTAATAGGTTACACATCATTAAATCTCCATCAAATCCAAACTGCTACTAAAAGAACCTAACTAAAGAAAACCAAAATAAGCATCACATGTGTAAGGTGAATCTTCTTTTCCTTCACAGCATGGATTTTCCGGGGAAACAGAGCAAGCACAACTTCAAGATGCTCTCCCAGGCTCCTCCCTTGCTTCCATCCCTCACGTGAACCCACCTTTTTTTTTTTTTTTTTTTTTTGC
>NW_006789251.1:1684228-1799666 GCF_000442215.2 Lipotes vexillifer
CCTTTTTTTTTTTTTTTTTTTTGGCCTTTCTTTCTTTTTCTCATCTCAAATGTAAAAGAGTATCTCTAAGCTAGCCCACTAGTTATAATGAACTTAACTCAACTTACAGCAGAATTATTTCAATTAGTAAGTTTCAGAAATTATACTAAAAAAACCCCCATGTTTCTTAAAGATACTTTGGATCGGTAAATGAAATTCTATATATTACAAAGGAAAGTTAAAACTAGCAGGTTCATTAGATTTAAGTTTATATTTTAATGCTATATTCTGTGTTGTTGCTTTCTGAGAAATGTTTCTTCTCTTCACAACATGGCAAGAGCCTTCAGTAATGAGATTTAAAGTGGCAATAGCAGAGATTAAAGAAATTTAAAATATCAGAGGATTAAAGAAAAAAGGAACAGAGAAAAACCAGATGTCAAAGTGTAATCAGATTATAGAAATGGGATCTAACTGGGATGTTCTCCAAGGAAAGGTCAGTTCTCAGATATTTTGCTTTTGAATATTATTTTACCACCAGATGAACATAAAGCCACAGATGAAAATGAGAGGCTGAACATTTCTAAAGAAAGCAACAAGTCCCTTCTACACAAACCAATAGGTGCTGGCAGTTAATAGACAATACCAGCTGGCTTCTGTGAAAAGAAGGCCACAGCAAATCCCAAAGCTGAGGAAGAAATAGGATACAGCACAGCTCCACCATCTGCTGGTCCCAATTTTACTCCGCACACTCATATTCATGGACTTGCTTATTTTGCCGTGAGACATATCCATCCATCATCAGCCTCCACCCCCCCCCCCGATCAAGATGCTGGTCAGCAGAATGTCCACCTGTCCTGTCCTCTCAAGTTGACACACTGAAGCTGAAATGAGGCAGAAATCATGGTCTATGTAGTAACACAGGCCAAGAAATGTCCCTCTTAAATATAATCCTCCACAGTCTCATCAAAGAGATGAAAGAAAGAAAAACCGTAAGTCCAGGATGATACAATGGATGAGAATACTACAAATTTTATAAAAGCTTTGATAAAATGAAATGTTCAAAGCTTTCACTGAACAATGAAAGATTTATGAACAAAAACAAAACATTTAAAATATATAAGCAATCTTAAAATTACTCAAAGACAATTTAACTCAAATGTTAATTTTTGTTCCTAAATAAAAACATCCCTAAACTATCTTTGTGGTTTTACTTTCACCAAATAATTTTCAAGCCTTTCAGCAAAAAGAAAATTCCAGCTTCCTAGGAGAAGAGGGAAGATAAACAATAAAATGTGAAAACTTATTGTAAAACGGGATTGTGGAGAGGAAAAGGGGGGGTGAGTGACTCAGAACAGCACATGCCATGTACCCTGTCCAGGTTACCAGTAAATAATGACTAAGACTATAATTAGAGTCAATGTTACCTTAGCTTTTAAAGCCCACATTAAGTTCTCCTAAGTAGTTTGTACTTTAAAGTTCTGAGATAGGATCCAAAATGTGAACAGATTTAAATTCAGACTAAACAACCCCAAATCAGAATATAAATTCAAGGGATCTTATCACACACACACAAAATCCTTCCATTCATTTTCTAGTTCATACCACTTTTACTTCTTTTTATTTTTGCAAAAAGCAGTAGTTAGAATTAAGAGTTAGTTGGAGAAGACCATTTTTTCCCTCACAGACATCCTTAAAATCTGTAAAACTACTTATTGGTGGTTAGATAAAGTAATTTCATCAGTTTAACTGTACCACCTAAAAACAATTGCTAAATGAAAAACGCTGTTTTTGCTGTTAATTAGTTAGCTAGGCTAAGTGAGAGAGAGACATCATCAATGACAACTGAATCTGACCTTTTTAAACATAAGTTTGCATTAAACTCTAGAGTTGGAACAGCAGAGCTTTTTTAAACAAGAATTTCCTGCAAAACAACACAATAGTTTATTCTCATTACCAATTTTGTCTCTTCTTTTAACTCTTAATTTCTTTTTCTTGTGTTATTCCAGTGCCTAAGCCCTCCAGCACACTGCTTAATTAAAGCAGGGACAGCATGCATTCTTATGTTTTTTTTTCTGATTTTAACAGAAAAGCTTCTAAAGTTTTACCATTAAATACGACTGCTCACTCTAGATTTTTGGCATATTCCCTTTATTAGGTTAAAAAAATTTCAGATCCCCTTTACTCCAAGTTTACTAAAAGGCCTTTTGTTGTTGTTGTTAATTATGAAATGTATCAAATGTTTTTAATGTCATCTATTGAAACAATCACATACCTTTTCCTCCCTTTAATTTCAAGTGTTGAGAATTACACTAATACACACACACACTACAAAATTCTATTCATTTGTTTTTCATTCAGGATATTTTCATCTGTGTTCACTAAGACAGTAATTTCCCTTAAAATTTTTTTTTTTGGTACTGTCCGAGTCCAGTTTTGCTATCAGTCATAAAATGAATTGCTTAAAGCAGTTTTCTTTTTTTTTTCCGCAAAATAAGCTATATAATATAGGGAATAATCTATCCTGTGAAGGCATGGTAAAACTTTCCTGTAAACTTTCTAGGTCTTTTGGTAGGGAAAAAAAGGGGAAAGGAGGATTTTTGATTAGCAATTCAATTTCTTTAATAAGTTATTTGGAACTTCTTGAGTTAAAATTTTGTCATTTTCACATTTTATCTAATATCGCATTTTAGACTGCTGTCTTAGTTGTCCATAGCATTTTCTTTTGAGTCAGTGTAACACAGTTGTTTTGGATCAATCTTGCTAGATGTCTACTTAGTTTACTACTTTTATAATTTGTTATCTTAAGAACTAGCATTTGGATCTGTTCATCTTTGAGAGTTTTTCTTTCTTTTTTTCTTTTTTTGGCAGAGCCACATGTCTTGCAGGATCTAAGTTCCCCCACTCAGGATCGAACCCAGGCCCTTGGCAGCAAAAGCACGGAGTCCTAACCACTGGACTGCCAGGGAATTCCCATGATACTGTTTGTTTTTTATTTCATTAATTTCTTCTCTTGGTTTCCTTCCTTCACTTTCCTTAGACTGACTGTGCTGTTCTTTTCACCTCTTCAGTTGGTAGCTTAATTTTTTCAAACCTATTCTTTCATACTTGTTTTTTTTTTTTCTCCTAGTCTCAGACCTTCGCAAGGGACATGGGATGGAGTGACTAAATGCACTCAGCTTGTGCCCCACTGATGAGCTTCCCTCTGCCCTACTTTTTAGAGGATGGGGTGGGGGGTGTGGGTGAGTCTGAATTAGATTACGAGGCCCCCATACGGGGTACCTCACAACAGCCATTGAAATACTTATTGTTTCTAAGGCTAAAAGTTTACCTCTATCCTCTTAACTGCATCCTATTTGAATCCTAAAACTTTTGTAATTTCCACTATGATCTTTTTAATTCATTAGTTATTAAAGAGGGCATTTTAAAGCTTCCACACTTTTTTTTTTTTTTGCAGTATGCGGGTCTCTCACTGTTGTGGCCTCTACCGTCGCGGAACACAGGCTCCGGACATGCAGGCTCCGCGGCATGTGGGATCTTCCCAGACCGGGGCACAAACCCGTGTTCCCTGCATTGGCAGGCGGACTCTCAACCACTGCGCCACCAGGGAAGCCCCTCTTTGTTTTCTTTTGTTTTTGATTTTTTCTTGCCGCCCCATGTGGCTCGCCGGGTCTTAGTTTCTGGACCAGAGATTGAACCTGGGCCCCCTGCAGTGGAAGCGTGGAGTCCTAACCACTGGATCGTCCCTAAAAACCAACACTTGAAAACCAAAGTTACAGCATGCTGACTAGTATTTTTTAAACTATCTCTTCCGCTAAACCTCTCACAATCCTACCACTGTTTATACAGAAGCAAAGGGGTAATAGAGGAATGGCTAACACTTTTCAGAGACTGGACTGGAATATAGTCTCTCTGAGGTCTTTGTAGATCCCATATGCCAATCCTGTCCCAAACTTCTAACATATAATCAGTATATATATAGCATATACATGTTTTATAAGATAAAATTCTACCCATTGAACCTTGTTTTTCTGCTGACTTCCACTGTAAGTTGAGTGATTCCATCTATCTTATTGACAAACTCTCGTATGCAATCTCCATAGGACAGAACCAGTGAAGTAGAAGAAATTTATATCACCAATGAGTAGACAAATTAAAGCTTGTATGGATAGTTATCATTTAGCACCTGAATGCACATACTTAATGACCATATCAAAGACTATTCATTTAAAGCATGCACAAGACTATTCTTTAAGGCCAGAGGGAAAAACCTCAAGGCATTTTTATTTCTACTGCGTAACTTCCAAAAACTATATCTATAGCTCATCAACAAGTAATTAGACTCCAGCTGTGCTTGCTTTGTCTCAGACAATTTTTATAGGATTCCTTTTTGGATATAATAGATAATGAAAAACGGAGATTAAATTACGATTTCAAACTTCATACTAAATACAAAAGGCTTCGTTTATTTTGATCTCAGATTATCTAATTTGTCCAAGCAGATGCAAACGGCTCCAAGTTTATCACTGCAATTAGGTCTGCCTTGATCAAATTCATGGCTTCTGGTCCCAGATATCCTTCTGTTTCTACTTGTGATCTTGGGCTCTTTTCTCTTAGTATCAATTTTCTAAGTCACAGAATTTTTTTCTCTTTCAAACTCTTAAATCAGTTTTTCAAGCTGAAATTTACACATAATGAAATGCACCCATTGTGAGTTTTGACAGGTGCATATACCTGGGTAACCACTAAAATCAAGATACAGAACATTTCTACCACCCTGCTTCCCAAAGCTCCCTGTGCTTTTTGGCAGGCATGCAGTCAGTCCACCCTGGCCCCTGGTGATCAATGACCTTTTCACATTCTTGACTGGTTTTGCCTGCTTTACAATTTCAAATAAATGCAGTTACATAGTACCTACTCTTCCTACTTGAATTCTTCCACGTAACATAACTTTTGGAGATTTATCCACGTTATTGCATATATTAGTAGTTGGTTCCTCTCTGTTGCTAAGTAGAATTCCACTGTTTGAACATACCATAATTTGTTTATTTGGTCACCAAAAGATGGGCATTTGGGTTGTTTCCATTTTTTGGCTACCATGAATAAAACTGCTGTGAACATTTGTATAGAAGTCATTTAGTGGAAATTTGCTTTTATTTCTCTCAGAATACTACCATATAGAATCTCTTACAGAATTATATTCAAACAACAAAACATATCGCAGTCTTAAAAAACCAAATTTACTTCATATAAGTGAAAGGCCCGCTATTTATTCATTCTGAGGTAATCTCTTAAAAAAACAAATAAAGCTCACTATATAAAGAACTGCCACTTCTATATATTGTATAAGAATACAATTACCATATAACATGCATTCAATGTTCTTCCCTCCATGGTTTGGAGGTGTTACTAAGGAGACCTAAGACATAATCTAAGTGTTGTAAAATACGAAGGTATAAACAAAACAGGAAATATGACATCATTTTTAGAAAAGCTAATGTTTTAAATGCACTCATTTAAAGAAATTATTCAAATTTGCCTTTTAGCTTCACAGCTGTAAGTACTTAAAAGACAAATGTGTTTTTTGAGAGCTAGAACTATGGAAGCATAATATCAATCTATGGAGCTGAGAGAGTTTACGAGTGGGGATTCAACGACCAACACCAGTCATTAACTTCTTTTGAAGCAGTGACTGAAAACAACTGGGATGACTTAACTTTATGGCTTTGATTCTCCAAAGGTGCTACGTTGGATCAAGTCATCAATCTGGTGTCACCCTTTCATCTTAACGAAACACTGTAAACTGTGCTTAAGAGGACCTGGTTTTAGTTTCAAGTAGGGTTCAGGTCTCACTCAGCCTGACAGATTTATCAGGACTGATTCTACCTATGACTCAGAAAGGACAGAAAAATCAGCAGAAGTACCCAAATACAGCATAAGAGAGGTAAAGGGAAAAGAAAAATCTACGGAAATTCAGAGGAAGGGGAGATTATTTCCATTTAGAGGTACTGAGGAGCAACCTCAAAACGGACGCAACTCAATGGCAGATGCCCTCGAATGGCAGAACTGGGACACGGGATGACGTCTAATAAATAACCTGGCACTACTAGTGACATACTTAAAATCGTGGACTGAAATCAAGTTTCGAAAGGCTGGGGTCTGAATACACTGTGGTGTCTAGGATTTGATCCTAGAGCCGAGAAAGGGCATTAGATAAACTGGTGAAGTGTACAGATAATATTTAGAGTTTAGTTAACTGTAATGCACCGAGGCTGGTTTCTTGGTTTTGACAAATGTACCACAGTAACAATACGTTAACATTAGGGGAAACTGGGTGACTGTATCCAGAAACTCATCTGTATTATCTTCTGTGAATCTAAAATTATCACAAAACTAGAAATTTATTTTTAAAAAATAGGGGGAAAAAAGGCAGGTAAAATAAAGCAAGCTGACAAAGATGACTGAGGTGACCTGTACAGCTGCAAAGAGACTTAAGGAGTCAAAGGAAAAACAAGACACTGAGCAGTAAAATCTTGTACTTTTATCAGAACATTGACCAATTACCCCTCTTCTTCTCAAATAGCACAATCAAACAATAATAATAATCCCCGTTCTGGGAATCTATTCAAAGAAACAACCCCTTATAAAGCTTTCACGTTATATATAAAGATGTTCACAGAATTTTTTAATAATAAAAAATGGGAATAATCTAAATAGAATAATAGTTATATAAACCTATTATTAGACCTTTCTCCAAATTCCTCCTAAGTCTCCCTAACAAACTTCTCTATTTTTTATGCCACACTTCCTTGTCACTGCTTCTAGATAGTTGATTTGTATCACAACTATACATGACACCTATTTAAATCACATCCTGCTGACAGAGTACTTTAATATTTGTTTCATGGTCTAGATTATGAGATCCTTGAGAGCAGAAACTAAGTTATATTCACATCAGAATCCTTAGCACATAGCAGTTAGTAAATAAATGTTGCAGAAATGAAATGTTAAATTATATAGGAGTCACATTTGGATGAGTCTAGTCTCACAGAGGACAAATCCAAATTTTTTGAAGATCTATACACTAAGCAGAAGCTGCATGTATCAGAAGGCCTAAGTAAGCCACAGGTAGCCCCAGGGGTAGCAGATTTCCTATCAGAGGATACAGAGGTACCTGTAATATTCTGACAATGTCGATAAATAGAAGGGCTACTTTCATGGAGGGAGTATTAACAATATGAGAGATTGTGGTGACACTAACATTGTGTATGGGTAAGAATACGAGCTCTGAAGTGATATGGCCCTAGGTCTGAAGCTTAGCTCTGCCTTAATTTCCTCATCCATATCATGAGGTGACAGTAAATCTCCCTTATAAACTTGTGAGGGTTAAATGAGATGATGCATATAAAAGCTTGGCATAATGCCAAGCACAAAGTAAATATTCAATAAAAGTTAATTTTTATTATTACCATTATTATTGCCTCTTAAACTTCTGGCCTCTACTTACATCAGTTGATTCAGATGTGAAGGAAAGAAATAACCCAAAGGAATCTGGGCAGCATCTGTAAGAACTGTGAAGTTTTGGAATGACAATTTCACATCTGGAGGCATAGTTAATATATTCATCACTTTTTATTATTGGCGATTGGAACTTGGAGAAGAAAAATAAATATTAAAAATCCAGACAATATTTAAGAATGGAATTTAGATTTTAGTTGAAAGTATAGGTTTAGAGTAAGAATTGAAGATGGAAGAAATATGGGACCTGGGAAGAAAATGCTTGCCCAAAGAGTAACTAATCCAAGTTACCACTGTGTTGAAGGTCCAGTGTTTTGTACCAGTGCAACACATGAGTAGTAATAGTAATAGAATAATAGTATGGTAATGATAGTTGCAGCCGTAGCTAATACTTACACAGTACTATGTGGCAGGTACTGTTCTAATTGCATTACTACATACATTAACTCATTTAACCTATTAATTCTTAGACGGAAGCATTTAGGCTTAAGAATCCAACAGGTCTGAAGTTAAATCTTGGCCCTACCATTAATGGCCAGAGAACCTTGGATACGTTACTTCCCTTCTCTGGGCTTTAGTTTCCTCATAACTAACTGGGAGTGAGAACACCTAACCCACAGGGATAATGTGAGGATGATCTGAGATTAAATAATAAATTACCTATCATAGTGCCTGATATCTAGCTGATACCTGGTAGCTATAGCTTTACATTGCTATCAATATTGTAATTATTATTAAATCTTATGACCAAAAACATCATTCTGAAGGCACGCAGAATAAAGTTTTGAAAGCGGAAACTTTTTTCTTCCTTCCTCATTCCTCTTCACCTTTTCAAAAAATGGTAAGCATCCTATATTATTATTAAGCTTTTTCTCAGAATAAACTACACATGAATAAAAAGTAGAATATTATAAAGATAAAAAGACCCTTAGAGTAGCTTTAAAGATTTTTCCCTCTAGGAACAATAGTGGTGAAAATTCTATAGTTCCTTAAAGTAAATAGTAGGGAAAAGAATGAATATGGCATATGGCTGGGGGAATCTTCCGAAGAAACTACTCCACACAACCATCCCCTTTTCTCTTCTCTGCCTTTTAAGGTTACGGTAACATAATAGAAAATCTGAGACTCACACCATCTGTTCAGGCAGTTCTATCACTGCTCATTTCTCTCGTTAAATAATCAGAACACTCTCCACTTCCCAAACACTGCTACCATAAAGAGCAGTTAAAGCACAATGAAAGAAGACTTTTCTAGCCAGAGATGTAGTGGTTAGAAGTGCATAGTTCTTTTGAGGTCTGACATGGGATCATGTCAGTGAGAAGAAAGAAATCCTTCTAAAAAAGCCTTAGAAGAAAAATTAAGACTAACATGATTATAATACGAGCTTCAGAAATTACTTTTCTTAGAACAAAGGTGACATTCTCATATGAGTTCTCTAAGAATAGGTGTGGCAGTTTAATATTGAGATAATTATATAGGTTTCTGATCTGTAAATTTCTTATAAGACTAAGAAGAGAAATACTACTGCTACAGAGAGTATTAATAATAGCAGCTAATAATTACTTAGCACTCAGGACATGCTTAATTATCTTCAAAACCCTTTTTGTGTATTAACTCACTTAGTTCTTAAAACCATTCTATGTAGGAATTTCTATTATTGTTCCCATTTTACATTTGAGGAAACTTAGGTACAGATAATATAGCTGATAAAATGGAGAGCTGGGATTCAAAAACAAGCAGACTGGCTCCATGTCTTTAATTTCTATGCTACACTATCTCCTAGTTTAAAAAAAAGCCTCTAAATTATGTGTTAAATTTGGCATCTTTATCATATTTGAATAAACAAACTATAGCTAAATGTCAAAAACACTTAGCTCCCTATTCACCTAGCCATAGTGAGAGTGTCAATTACAAATTCATTAACTTACTAATTTCTGTCTTATAATCTGAGCTTACTCAGCATGAAGGTGTTTGTTGTCATAAAGCAAAATATTTTTTTTATAATAAATGAGTTTCGGGAATATGCTCCAGGATCAGGGTCAATTGGGATACTTCATTACTTTGAGAAAAAGGTTTGGATTACTCTCAAACCTCCAGAACCAGTTTAACCTTACATGGAGACTCCCTGCCTTCAAACAGATTCAGTGATCCCAGTAGGATATGTCTAAGTACCCAGGAGAAACCAGTCCAAGTTTGGAATTCTTCTTCTATGCTATGTAGAACATTCCCCAATGCTCCCAGTGGCTCAATCTCAGCTAGTTGGTGAGGGAAATTTATGCTACTGGTCATATAACAACCATAAGAATGACAATAACGACAGCAATCACATTAGCAATCATAATATTAATAATATTAAATAATAATAACAATGGTAACCACCACTTACTGATAATAAGTGCTAAGCATTCCGCTAAGTACCTCATACTGTCAGGTGTATTACAGAGGCAGTAGGGGGTAGTGATTAAAAGTATGAACTCTAGAGACAGGCTGCTGTCTGACTTATTCGCTGTGATGTTGAACAAACGACTTAAATTCTCAGTGCCTCATAGACTATCTGTGGTTGTTATGAGGATTAGATGTGTTAATACATGAAACATGTTCATAGTAGTGCCTGATACACAGTAGTACTACGCAAATTTAATGGATGAGGGGATTAATGTTCAGAAAAGCTAAAGGCCACAATTAGGGTGAAGCTGAGGCTTCCCGGGTCTGCCTGATTCCAGAGCCCTTGCTCTCTGGGTTCTCTTTCGCATTCGTTCTCTCTCTCTCAGAACTGTGAACAGGCCAACTGCATCATAAAGGGCACTCAGTTACTCTAACTTCATTTTTGTCTTTCGTCATCAAGGAGTTTGACTATGGCAGTATTAAAAAAAAAAAAAAGTTCAAAATGCCAATCTAACATATTGCAGTCCATCAATTAATTCAGAATTGAGACACTCTCCCCTGCAATTTTCTATCTGAATCATGTGTCTTAAGATTATAATTGGCAGTGTCTTTCCTTTCTTGGTAGCACATAAAATAATGGTACATCTTACAATGCATATCACCTTACATTTGACAAAATACAGTAGCTGTTAAGCCCGATCACTATCCTTTAAGGATTAGCCCTCAGTCTATGTTAAAGGCACATTCCAGAGCTTGCCCAGCATTCATGACCTCAGCTCCAGCCAATCCCAATCTCCTCACTTAAACTTCACGTGACCTTAACAATCTCCTTCTTACTGACCCTTACCCATTCTCATCAAATTATCAAGCTCCTACAGCTCTAACAGTCAATCCGTTTTTTGGCTCAGGCTCTGGGCCTGATTTTTCTGTTCCTTATTTTGGCTTTCCCTTTCTGATGACTCAAGGGCTTCCAATCACAATGACCCTATGGACTGACAAACCCAGGGGCACTTCCTCCACAGGGACTGTCCTTATAAGTAGTCCTCACTTCTCAAGCATAACTGGGCTCTCTGGGAAAGCTGAGAAAGTATTAGCTAACGGTGAGACTTGACAGTCTTTTTTTCCCCCCATTTTCAGTTACTTCCTTATTTCTACCTTCTGCAGTTATTACTATAGCCCCTTTTGTAAGTACTTATCTGATTCATACTTAAATTTTTTTCCTGTTTTGGCCTGAGTGCCTCCATTCCACATATAGTCAGTCTCTTCATAGAAGAAAAAAATGTCAAGTTTTACATCATCTTTTCCCTGGAAAGATAGTTCCAAGCTGTCTTCTACCTAGGGAGAAGATGAACATCTTCACAGACTGAAACAAAGGAAGTACATTTTTTAAAATTAAAAAAAAAAAGATTCTTATGTTTTATACAGAGAGAGAGTATAGGTTTCAAGATACTGTTTTTCAAGTTGGAGCACTTCTGAAATTGGGATGCATCAGTAGCACACCATTGTTTGATTTCTCTTTTTTTTTTAACATCTTTATTGGAGTATAATTGCTTTACATTGTTGTATTAGTTGCTGCTATATAATAAAGTGAATCAGCTATACGTATACATATATCCCCATATCCCCTCATTCTTAAGTCTCCCTCTCACCCTCCCTATCCTACCTCTCTAGGTAGACACAAAACACTGAGTTGATCTCCCTGTGCTATGCAGCTGCTTCCCACTAGCTATCTATTTTACATTTGGTAGTGTATGTATGTCCATGCCACTCTCGCACTTCGTCCCAGCTTACCCTTCCCCCTCCCCGTGTCCTCAAGTCCATTCTCTACATCTGCGTCTTTATTCCTGTCCCGCCCCTAGGTTCTTCAGAACTATTTTTTTTTTTAAGATTCCATATATATGTGTTAGCATACAGTATTTGTTTTTCTCTTTCTGACTTACTTCACTCTGTATGACAGACTCTAGGTCCAACCACCTCACCACAAATAACTCAATTTCATTTCTTTTTATGGCTGAGTAATATTCCATTGTATATATGTGCCACATCTTCTTTATCCATTCATCTGTCAACGGACACTTAGGTTGCAAAAATATGTAACGCTTCACGAATCTGCGTGTCATCCTTGCACAGGGGCCATGCTAATCTTCTCTGTATCATTCCAATTTTAGTGTATGTGCTGCCGAAGCGAGCACTGATTTCTTTCTTAAATGCACATAAAATAATATTGCTTTTTACAACTGATGACAACTCAGAGTAAATGACTTATAGTAGTTAAATGGTCACTCTGCAAAACATCCTGTTCCTGAGCCCCTTTCTGACTAAAGAAGGAAAGTAATCAAAGAATAATTATTCCCTTTAATAACCAAGTAAAACTATCAGGAAGTAAGTCTCTCATCACAATCAATAAATGAGTACTTATGTAACTGTGGCATAGAAACCCATATATCAATACATTATATACATGAAAAAAAGAAAAAAGAAGTTAAAAAGTACAAAGAATTCTGAGAGCATTTCCCTAAGAAACTTATCCTACAAATAATTATGTTCCCATTGGACTTGGTGCATCTGTCTGTGGCAGCACTAATCACTTAATTGTTTATGAATTTGTTTTCTCCCAATTAGACAGTGGACTCCTCAAGGATAAAGACTGTACCTTATTCATCTTTGTGTCCTGGGTGCAGAGCTGAGTGCCAGGCAGAGACTGAGTGTTAAGGAAACAACTGCTGAATGACTAGAGTTCTATCGCTTTGCCTTTCACCTCAGGAAGATATTTTATTAAATTTTTAAATAAACTAGAATGATTATGATGAGAGAAGTAATTTTCCAGGAACTAAACATACTTCTACTTGCTTTCCAGGACAACACCTCCCTGGGAACAACCAAATTAAGAGTAAGGTCATTGTCGGGATCATAGGCTTAGGGCATAGGAATCAAATTGTCTAAAAGGAGATTTCATCTAAGCCACAATGACCTATTCCTAGTTGACCTGTGAGAAAACTGCTATGGCCTAGGACATGTGAAATAAAGAAGAAACCCAAGTACTGTTTGAAATGATTCCATATTTTTTTTTAGGCTTTTTTTTTTTTTTTTTGATGTGGACCATTTTTAAAGTCTTTACTAAATTTGTTACAACATTGCTTCTGTTTTGTGTTTTGTTTTTTTTTGGCCGAGAGGCATGTGGGATCTTAGCTCCCCGACCAGGGATCAAACCCACACCACCTGCATTAGAAGGCAAAGTCTTAGCCACCAGACCGCCAAGGAAGTCCCTGTATTTCTAATTCTTAGCAATCAATGGAATGTTTCAAGTTGATAATAATATGATGCCTACGTGAACATAAAATTAAATGACTCATGAGAAAAAACATAACTTCACGTAGGGTAGATGAGATTCTTACTTATTAATCATATATTATATTAATTAATTATGTTATATTATTGCCTAATATAATGGCAATAAATTCTTCTGCAAGAGTCCAAGCTCCTTTTTGCCTTCTCATGGTCAATAGAAAAAGCCAGATTTTCTAGTTTTCCTTAAATAGTGCAGAAGCCACAAGTGGTAATAATCTTCTGCTGAACTCATCCTGGTCGATAATGAGTGATAAAATGCTACATACAGTGCTTTTAAACATCTCTGAGTTGCTTAATATAAACTTTACTTTTGAGACATGTTACTAATGAAGTAAATCAGATTTTTATTACTGACCTTCCCAAATTTGTGTTTGAGTGGGAGTCCTGCATCTTGAAATGCTGAAATAATATCAGATTTGTAATCTTGTATAAAAATTCCTAGGTCAACATCTTTACTATAAGGAATTATGCCGCACTGCCGATACCATCCTAAAAAAAAAGGAATGAGAAAACGTTTTTAAAAACTTAAGTTTGGAAAAAATTAGTCATTATTATAATGGATAGTCTTTGTAACAGTGTATTTTATTTCACAGGATTAGACTTAGTGCGCTTTACCAAAATTAAAAAAAAATTAGATCCCAACTTAGTATCTGTGATTATAGGAGCCACTTGTTGAAGAACATTTCTTTTATTCCTTCCTTCCTTCATTTTTACTGGTTTGAGCACTCAGCAGCCTCAAAAACTTTCATGATGTACTATAATTTCTGAATAAACTATTAGCTTTAATAATGTTAACTGGGCCATCCATTTAAAACATTAAGTTACTTTTTAAAATGTTTAATCATAAATCTCTTATGATGAAGGTTGCTTTTAAGATATGCTGAAAAATATAATTTAATTCTTTTGCTTAAGCTATATCCCTTTCCTGAGCAGTAATTTGTAGAACTTAACAGCTCTGAACAGCTCATGTCTGATGGATCACATAAAAAAGAAGAGCAGTACCAGCCTCAATTTTCAGCATACTGTCAAAAGATATTTCTACATATTTACTATGTATCTACTTCTAAATTGGGTGCTATAATAATGTTCTAAAAAGGCAAAATTTATACCTTAATATTACTAAGGGCTCTCAGTTTCTCTTATTATCCTTCTAATCCTTCCATTCAAAGTATTCAAAAAGTAAATAAATGTCTATGATTATCTTTGGGAAATACTGTTTGGAATTCTAAATTTTAACTTCATTTTAACATAGATCTTTAGAAGCCTAGCATGGGATCTCATCTCTAGTTTAAGAAAAATCTACAATCCACATCTATCAAAGAATCATGAACTACTAAAAATGGAAGGCTCCTTAAGTATCATCTAATCCAACTCCCTCATTTTATAAATGCCCTTAAATTAAGAAAACCATGGGGCTAAGAACACAAAAGATATCATGATAAATGATTACGAAATATTTTTGATGACAGTCTATAAAACAATCTTACTCCAGAAAGTTAAACCTTAAAGCATGTATCACATAAATGAGATGTACTCTTTTTTGGGGGGGTGGGGGTTACTCTAGCTGGAAGCTCCTTGACAGGAAGAACCATGGGAATTTTCCTCAAAGCCTAATTAACAGGATAACCATACATCCCTGTTTACACCTGTTGTACCAACATAATTACTAATGGCACTCCTTTCACTCTCAAAAAGTCTCTTGAATTGGACAATAAATTATATGGTAACCCTATAAAAGCAGGAACAAAATTAATTTTTGTACAAATATAGTTATAATTAAGATAGAACAAATACAGATATAATCAACTACAGTTATAAACAAGAGGGAATAAAAACAAAAAAATGTTTAATTCTAAAATCCAAAGGAGTTTGAGCTAATGCACAATAGAAAGAGATCCAGAAATCTTTCTTGGATTCTACATTTCCCCATCTCAGAATGAACAGAATGTGGTAAGACAGTGATGTCCAATCATGATCTGGAAAAGATTCGTGGAAGACCTTATGACATTCCCTTTCCTCTTAGAAACTTTTGGTGCAATGCAAGTTATCTGTATTGTGTGTAAGTAAAGAAACAGAATACAGTTTTTTTTTTTAAGGTAATAACAACCTTTGGGATAGAAATAATAAAATGCTTATCTAAAGATTATCTGAGAATCACATGTAGTCTACATGTTCTGATATAAATTTTATACAAATTACTTATAATTTTGGGACACACGACATGGCCTTCCTAATTCTCTTTTATGCTTCTGAAGTTATTTCTTTAAAAAAATCAATAAATCCTTGCTCCATGCACTATGTTTATTCTTTCTATAAATATGACGCTTCGAATACCACTGATGCTTTGTCATCTCAAGCAGTCATCCTTAGAGCCAAAGAGGATGAAATATCAAAAAACAAATGTAAAGTAACAAGAATTTTACCTAGACAAGTTCCACTGCTCAGCCAGAACCGTACTCCCAATTTCTTTAATGTTTTGGCTGCTAGTTGCAACAATTCCTTTGCACTCTTCCGAAAGGCCATAGCTTCCACAGTGTTATCATCAAGGTATTGCTACAGATATAATAAATAGTCAGCTATTATAGCCATTTCTAAGTTGCCAGGAATATTTCTGTGACATCCAACTTAAACTTGAAAATTAACCCCATATTATATATTTTCTGATTATAAAAATCAAGTTTCAGAATTCCTTGTTAGTCACACATTAAAATAAGACTATAAGAGTGGATTCTAGGAGAGACAAGTTAAAGGGGAAGGACTATACCCAGGATTCTCAAAGGATGAGATTTATACCTTTATCAACTCCCTCCTCTACATCACAATTTAGCAGACTGGGTAGTTAGGGGACAAGAAGGTTAATTAAGAGAGCTACAGGCATATCTGAAGCACAAGGCCTTCAGTGACGTTTTCATCATTCACTGGTGCAAATGGTCTTTAGGACAGAACAGTATAGTACAAAGAATGTGGGATTTTTTAATCAGATTGTGTTCAAGTCTAAACTCACTTCATTTTAGCTATGACCCTGGGCATAGCGCCTCAGAAGAACATAAGCTCTACGAGGAAAGTGACTTCATTTTGTTTATCACTATATCTCCAATGTCTAAAACAGTACTTGAATGAATGAGAGAATCAAAGAACAAACCTCTCTCAGATATAATTTTCTCATCAATAATTAAAGAATAATAATTATACTTTGCAGGACTGCTGTGAAGATTTAAATGAGATAATGACAGAAAAATGGCTCACAAATTTTGAAATTCTATACAAATATTACTGTCATTTACTTATAGTCTTTTTGCTTTTCTGCTTTTCTTCATTTTTAGGGTGTTCTGGAACTGAAGAAAGCACTGAAAATTCTTCGTTGATGCTTCACTACCTACGGGACAAAAATCTAAACTTCTTGGCATGGCAGACAAGGACACTGTGTTTAAGGCCAGAGTACTGGTCCAGCCTTATCTCCACCCTTCTCATATTTCACTCCCCAAATATATCACAACTTTTCAAGCCTCTGTGTCAACATGTTTCCTCTGTCTGAAATGCCCTTGACTAACAAAATCTTTCAGGTCTCAGTTCCACCCTCTGAAAAACATTCCCTGATTTTCCCAGGAACACAAATGTATTTATTCTCCCAGGGCTCCTCTTCAGCTCAACATTTAAAGAGCAAGAAATTACGTTTGGTACTAGATATAGACAGAGACAAATAAAATAATCTGTTCAGTGACCTTATAACAGTTACCATTTATATATACTTTTATTATAATTGTTATCATATTTAATTCTTTTTGTTCCAGAACAGAAGATCAAAGTCTTTTTCTAAAATTGAATTGTAATTGACATACAATATCATATTAGTTTCAGGTGTACAACATAGTGATTCAATATTTTTATATATTACAAAACGATCACCATGATAACTCTAGCTACCATCTGTCATCATACAGAGTTATTACAATATTACTGACTATTTTCCCTAGTCTGTATATTACATCCCCATGACATATTCGTTTTATACCTGCAAGTTTATATCTCTTAATCCCCTTCACCTATTTCACCCATCCCCCTTATCATTTAATTCTAATTGCTGATTCTATTTATATTTCCTCCAATAGGCTGTAAACATGAATCCTTTAAGGCAAGTACTGAATCTCTCCATCACTGTATGTACAAATTGAAAATGGTGCCTGGTATATAATATGTGAGCAACACATATTGATAAATGCGTAAATGAGTAAATAACTGACTAATCCCCTCCCATCCCACAATATCTTAAAATATCCTGGCATTCTTTTACAATATAGCAGGAGGAAATACAGTTCCTAGAAGGACCATATATCTCAAGCAAAAAGTATCCCTAGGAAAAAAGACAGATTCCTGGGGCTTCCCTGGTGGCGCAGTGGTTGAGAGTCCGCCTGCCGATGCAGGGGACACTGCTTCGTGTCCCGGTCCGGGAAGATCCCACATGCCGCGGAGCGGCTGGGCCCGAGAGCCATGGCCGCTGAGCCTGTGCGTCCAGAGCCTGTGCTCCGCAACGGGAGAGGCCACAACAGTGAGAGGCCCGCGAACCACAAAAAAAAAAAAAAAAAAAAAAAAAGACAGATTCCTGAAGATAAGTTACATTCTCCAGAATACACAAAGTATGTGGGATCTTTTCAATATGAAAACACCCTCAGAGCCACAATTCTCTTAGAACATATGATTGGCATGAGAGATGCATGTTCATATCCCTATTGTAGGGGGGGAAAGCCTGGAGCTAGAAATTTGGAGACCCAGAATTTACTCCATGCTCAGCCAATAATGACTATGTAACTTACATCTTGAAACCTCAGTTTTCTTATCAGTTAATGGTGAATCCTTGGCTTATTTCACAGAGTAACTGAAAGGATCAAATTAAGTAACAGAAATGAAAACTTTGTGTTCTACAAAAGTATTACTCTGACAATTATGTCCAACTGAGGCTGCCCCTGCATAGACACACTCCCAGCTCTGACATACCTTTAATAAATAACATGACACTCCCAGAAATTCCATTTCTTAGAATTGACCCTCATATGCATTAAAGTATAAACACATATATACCTATACACCTTATACATCTGTTACGGACTTTAAAAGTTATAGTTATACATACTTTTTTCCATTTAAAAATGTCTCATATAAATCTTGGGATTACCATGCCTCTTAGAAAAAGACTAAATCCTAATTTAAATACCAGTCCATATGATCTTTCCTGTTCAGGCAACCTTTCCCCAAATCTTTCCCCAAAATATAGATGAAAAACAATAAAATGACAGAAGGTGTCCACTCATTTCACAGATGAGGAAACTAAGGCTCAGAAATTTGCCCCAGGTCTCAGAGCAACTTAATAGAAGACAGAGGATATGAATGTGGCTTTCTAGATATTTCTGGGCCAGGGGTCCAGATATTTCCATACTCCCCTCTAGGATTTTACTGGAACTCAACAAACTGAAGCTCATCAATTATTTTTTGATGGTTACTGCTGAAACAAAATCAAGTGCAGGAAAATGTGTATTATCCTAGTCCTAAACTTCTTGGTAGATTGAGAAAATAATTAAAGTAAATAAAGTAAGCCAGGAGAGCACTTCCCCTCTGTTCTCCTTCCCTCCCTGGACTCTTCTAAACTAGAGCCACTAGGTGAGGCAGAGCAAGAAAGCGCACAGTGGTGGCCTGGCATGGGTATCGGAGCCCGAGAAGGCATCGAGGGCATCCACATGGAGAAGAGTCCAGTGTGGGGAGCCAGAGCCTGAGTAAGATGAGAAGTGTGTCTATATATGGGAGTAGCCCAGTGGGGGAGAGCAACACCTAAGCAGGATGAGGATAGCATCCATGTGGCAGAGGGAACAGCAGAAATAATGGGAGATTGAACAAATAAGTAAATATATTAAGGGTAATATAAGTCAGGTTTCTCACTGTTTGAGAAGGGAGTCACAAATAAGGAAATGAACCCTATGCTATTTAATTGAAATATAAATCAGACTGAAGACATCAATGTGGATTCATGGATCGTGATAGATAAGACAGATACAGAAGTAAACACACCACACACACACACACACACACACACTCTACTCCTGTCACTGAGAGGCCCTGCAGGCAAGCAAATCTGGCATCCAGGCTTGGCTTCTAGAAGGAATCAGTATCCAGAGAGATGGCTGATTCCAGGACTGTAGCAGGGAAATTACAAGATGAACCTAGAATATCTTGAGCCAAAAAGCAAGAAGGTGCTCAAAAGATGATGGAGACATGTCAAAAAGACACAGAAGTCACATGAAGGGGCTTCCACTGGCCAAATATGGAACAGTTTGAGGATCAAAATAAACAATGAAAATAGTGCACTATAACTCATTGAAGAAAATAGGAAATCATGAGTTCATATTGATATAAACAAAGAAACTTGAAAGTTTGAGGAAGATATTGACAATATTTACAGACTTTTAAAGTACCTTCATGCCAAATACCTATTAATTACAAAGGGAAAAATAGAAACTTCATCAGGGCGAAGCCAGCAGACAGCACTTTAATCACGTAATCAATGTAAAAGTCAATAGTAATGGGACAAATCAAAATCATGCAGCGCCCGACAGGATGAAGTAAAAGCACAGAATCACTTCTGTGTTATTCCTACTAAAGGTATATAACCTAAATCTAACTTGAGGAAAAACCAAACAAACCCCAAACAAGGGACAATGTACAAAATATCTGGCCTGTAATCTTCAAAAGTATCAAAGTCATAAAAGTTAAAAAGTGATTGTGAAACTGTTCCAGACTGAAGGAAACTAAAGAGACAGAAAAATTAAATGCAACATGTGATTCTGAACAGAATCCTTTTATTATAATAGTCATTATTGGGATAATTAGAAAAACTTGAATGAGGATTAAATGGTAATAATATTTATATTAATTTCCTGATTTTTGTACTAAGACATGTAGGAGAATGTTCTTGTTTTCAAGAAATACTAAGTTATTTGAAGTTGTGGGGCAGATGTTGACAACTTACTTGCAAATGGTTCAGGAAAAAGAATTATTTGCACTGCATCTGTAACTTTTCTGAAAGTTTGAAAACGTTTCCAAAAATTATTATAAAAAAAAAAAGAAAGAAAGTTAGGAGGCTGCTTTGTGAGATCTAGTAAATTCATTGATTTTTTTTTTTTTTTCAAACACCAGGCATTGTATTTAAGACTGTTTGGCGCCATCAAGTGTTCAAAGTTATGTATGTTCGCCTTAATTTGAAAACTGACCTTCCTGTGGTTATAACGTAAGAAATGATGAAGAATGAAACATTTACAAGGATAAGGATTAAAAAAAGTTATCAATCCCATTAGGTACTCTATATCAGTAATAACAGTACATTATCAGAAGAGGAAAACAAATCAGTAATCACGAGTCTGTCTTGCTACTAGTGAAGGACACAAATAACATGATGAAGAATGAAGACAAAGTTTGGGACTTCCCTGGTGGTGCAGTGGTTGAGAATCCGCCTGCCAATGCAGGGGACACAGGTTCAAGCCCACATGCCGCGGAAAAACTAAGCCCGTGCGCCACAACAACTGAGCCTGCATGCCACAACTACTGAAGCCTAGAGCCCGTGCTCTGTAACGAGAAGCCACTGCAATAAGACCGCACACCGCAACCAAGAGTAGCCCCTGCTCACCGCAACTAGAGAAAGCCTGCGCACAGCAACGAACACCCAACACAGCCAAAAATAAAATTAAAAAATAAGTAAAATTTTAAAAAAAGGTTTAGCATAAAAAAAAGAGAATGAATACAAAGTTCCACTTGATCCTTTTATGAAGAGAAACCTGTCAATAGCATTATAGCCTTGCTATGTGATGGTACTTTAAACACCAAAAGTATGAGGCTATGATAAGCTGATTAGCCCTCTGAGCATCTGTCATCCATATTCTTTACTCTAATGCTGACTGAATGGTTGCCCTTAAAATCTAAAAAGCAAAAGTGAAAATATGCAATTTAAAAAATATAACACTATTCTCATGATTTCTCAATATCTTGAAACATTTTACATCTTACACTGCCTTCTCACAAAGTTCAATAAAATGAGTTTGGGCAAATGCTTGCTAGGAAATAGAGTAGCTCTAATAAGTGTCCTGGAAAAAAACCATTTGATTCGGATGAGCACCTTATTCTTCATGCATTTTTCCATCACTATAGGAGCTTTTCTTTGCGCCAGCTACTGTGCTAGATACTGGGGCTATAGAGGTGAGTAAAATAAGATGCCTGCCATCAAGAAGTTCACATAATCTTGTAGGGGGACAAGACTGACATTCACAATTAATTGTGATAATTGCTATGACAGAGGTGGCAACCAGAAAAAAACTCCCCTGAGGCAGGAACAGTGAATGAATGGTCAAGTGCAAGCACCAGTCTGCATCTCTTCTGCTTCCTACTACTCTGTGGTGGGGATATGATGGGCAGCACTTGCCTAATATTGCTGGCCTAGCCACACATGCGGTTTTGCAGCTTTTCATCCACGAGGCTGACTGGGTATGCTTCACAGTCACATAACTATAGATTTAAGGGAACAGGGCTAGGAAGGCCCACCCAGGCTGTCAGATCTAGGCCCTGGGTGCCAGTACAGCCTACCGGAAAAAACCTTGCATTTGTGGGTGCTGGGCATTTGGCCAGTGATGATACAGCTGGTACTTCATTTTCCCATTCCACTCCTATCCTTGTGTACACAGCTTTCTTGGAAGGGAACCCCAGAAAATAAAGGGCAAGTGGAAAAATTAGGGTACCAAAACCCCACCATAAATTTGACTGATTTCACTGTCTCTCTCTTTCATGTCATTTCTTACAGCTGAACTTTCATGTCCTTTAAAATCATCTTTATATCCCCCGGGGTCAGGAGAGTTCCTGGGAAGCTGGCTTTTAATAAATGTTTATTGAGTTGAAAGCTAAAGCAGCAGAATAAAGTAGAGTTCAAAAGCACTTGGTCTTTGTGTAGCATTTATCTTCAAAAACCTTCGAAAACACAAAAAATTCATATTCAGTGCCAACCCTCTGAGAAAAACTGTATTTTCTATGAAGTCCTCTCTAAATCCGCATGGTCCATATTCTACATGGCTTCATCCTACTCAGATTGCTTCAAGAACAGAATATACCATCTTTATAAAGTTCATGGGCTACCCTAACTAAAAGCAGAGGCCAATGCTGAACCTGTCAAAGTCTCCAAATAAAACAAGGTCTCCATAGATATCAAACCATTCAACTGGGGAAGAAATTGTTCCTTAAGGTTAATGTTTAATCTACTTAAAAAAAATTGAAACCATCTAAAAAAAAATAGACAAATCAGAAAAGATGTTTTCTTACTTACTTTCCATAAGTTCCTTCATTCCCCCCCCAAGAAATATTATACATACACTTCCTTTAATTTGAAAAGTACAATATTTGGTTATCTCTAACCTGAAAGAATGCTCGAGCTTCTTTATACCTACACTCAATAAATCTAGAGTGTGGTATTTCTTCTAGAAAGTGCATTGGATCTTTTGGAATGAGAACTTCTAATCCATCAATAGTAACTTGTTGTAACTCTGGCCTGAAAACAAAAGTTAAGACTTATTATAAGGATTTAACTCAGAATATCGGCAGCCTCTTCAAAATATACAATATAAGCAAATAGTTAAACATCAAGCATATTTTCTTCCATTACCTCAGGTATCATTTTTAAAGATCTACTCTCTTAGCAACTATCAAATATACAACACAGCAGTATTAACTATAGTCACCATGCTGTACATCAGATTTCCAGAACTTATTTATCTCATAATAATTGGAAGTTTGTATATTTTGAACACTTTTACTTGTAAGTATGTAAATCCACAAACATACTTTATCCTGTGTTTGAACTCTTTATATATATAGAAAGATTTGTATTCTTTTATGCCTTATTTTTGTCACTCAACATTGTAGGATTCATCTCTGTTGTTGCACAGAGCGCGAGTTCAGAGTTCCTTGTTTCCCTGCCCTACGATTCTTCTCGTTATGCGCACATACATTTTGTGTGGGGCATTAAGAACAATGTTGCTATGAACATTCAGATATATATTATATTTCCTGGGGCACATGTGCATGAGTTGCTTCCTGTTGAATATTTACATTTCAAAACTGATTTACATGAATTACATTTTAGATTTAATTACTAAATGTAAAAGAAAGAATAAGAATTCATGACTGAATAAGACAGGTTTCACATCTCCCCTTCAGACCCTGAATTTACCTGTCAAAAGCTCCAGGATAACGACCAAACTTTAACTTGCGAAAAGGAACAAACTTCCTGTCAATGTGTCCTTTGAGCCGTAGATGGCCATGCCAAAGGTAATTGCCGCTCCTTTCATGGAAGACCACCAAGTGGACAGCATGACTGGCCAATGTGCAGATGTAGTGCAAGGGGATTTCAGTTCCAGAAAGTGAGTCTATCCCATCTAGCCGGGGGTCCTTGCTCTCGAACTTTAGGCACTGAAATCCCGTATTTTCAGCTATCCGAAACCAGCTTTCCTAAAACCAAAGAAACATCAAACTTGAATATTTAAAACCAAATACTAGTAGTGAAACTAAAATGATTCTTACACTGAATTAAGTCATACATATTTTTGTCCTAATCTGCTCTTTGCCTGAAGATTAAAAAATGAAGGTGGGGAAGGAAAGGTGGTAGTGGGAGAATAAAGGAAAGTACCAAAAAGAGAAACCACGTAGCATGGAAGACATGTTCAAAGACTCTCTTTATGAAAATTAATACAAATTTCTTCCTTGGAATGAGAATGCCCACTCATTATAGTGTTCTTTGGTTAGTATCTATAAAGTAAACGTTAATATAAGGATAGCACTTAAACCTGTAATTCTCAATTTCACTTCTAATAACCTTCAAAAGTGCTTCATAAAAGCAGGGTTTTCATCTCATAGTTATATCCCAACACCTTAAACTGCTACTAAAATAGAAGCCTATCATAATGCACATTATTAGAAAATAGACTGAGATATACTATAAAACAAGGTGCATTTTCCAACAGCATTAGTTATAGTAAAACTCTCACGTAACAAGATTAATCTATAGGGTAGATTTTTAATCCTAATCTGGACACCAGTGCTTTAGATGATTCACCAGTATTAATTATTAAGAACACCTTATATTTGAATAGAAATGTACAGTTTCCAAAGAACTTTTATAAACATTACTGCATTTACATATGACATCTATCTTATAGAGCACAGATATTATAGATAAAGAAACAGACTCACAGAAGTCCAAAGAAACAAAATTAATAAGAGGCAAAGCCACTGCCAGCATTTAGGTCTTATCTAACCAAATACAAGGTTCTTTCTACTCTACAATACTATTTCTTTAAGTCTATATTTACATAATGTGTACAAAGCTCATTCACATTAATTATCTCATCTGATGTCCATAGAAATTATGTGAGGTCAGCAAGGAAGATATTATACCTAGTTTATAATATACCTACAGTTAAGGAAAATAAAGTGGTAATACCAGACATTAAAGTTATTAAAGGATGGAAGTGCACCTGAAAGTCTTACGAGCCACAGCATTCATAAACATTTTTCAAGAGTACTTTATTTACATCACTTATTGTCTTTGAATGTTGTCATTTGGATTAGCTGTGTCCTCATTCATGCTCTTATAATACACACAAACCGTTATCATAGTATTGATTGTACTGTTTTTTAGTTGTTTAAACTCCATTAATAGACTGAAAGTTCCTCAACCATAAGAATCAACAAAGTGGCTATAGTACCAGCAGGTGCTCAATAGATACCTGTTGTTGTTGTTTATATTGTTAAACAAGAGAAAGTGACCATTCTGGTAAAGAATGCTAACCAGTATCAATAACAACTGTCTTCTCCTTTCTGGATATAGAGTGAAATCGTGTTTTGGTCAAAGGAATGTGGATGGAAGTATCAGATACCACTTCCAGGCCTGGCCTTACAATGTCCCATAAGACCTTCCCTGCTTTCCCTCCTCCATCTGTATGTAGGGAAGCAAAGAACTACAAGATGCGGAAGCCACACAAATGAAACAGCCTGCATCCCTAAGTCACTGCTTAGAGGAAAGTCATCCAGGAATATCGCTGACCAAGAATAACCACACTGGATTTTGTCTAGAGGCAAATACTCCTTTTTTGCCCTAAGCCAATGAGATTTTAGGGTTGTTTTTAGTAGCAACTAATGTAACTTAGCCTGGCTAATACAATTTCACCTTGGTACTCCTTATACTAGAATTATCAACTGTAGGATTCCCCTTTTTCATAAACCTAAGAGGTGGAAAGTACTGATTGAGTCTAAGAGTGGCCAACTCAGAGAAGGAATCTACTGTACAGGATGAAAGAAAAGCATTATAATTTGGTAAATTTGGGAAAAATTTAAAAGGCCAGACAGAACTTGAAGAGGAATCAGACCTTGGGTTGTGGGAAGAAAGACTGACAGACAAAATAGGCAGAACTATGAGATGGCTTGCCTTTTTATAATCATGGCAGAGGAAAGTCAAGAACAAAGTAGTTGCTCTAATCAAACAAAGCAAAGGCCTAGGTCAAGACTGTACTGCACACATCTACTCCCAGTTGCCTTGGCAGTAGTTTGCTCACTTCATGGTAATGATATTAACAAAGAAAAATCACAGGTAAATTAAGTCTATAGTAATTAGATCTGGTGATCTAATGAATTAGCTCTACCTTGGGAGAAGGTGTTGGGAGGACTACCCAAGGGCTCTGTATGATGTCATTTATGTAAAATGATAAACATGACCCTGTGTGCTTATTCTGGGTGTTGCTGACCTTTTGCTTCTGACTCTGGTCTTTCTGGTTTTGCCAATTATGGCATATTCTCTTTCTTCTAAAGTACTGGTTCTCAAGGCAAGTGGTACTGTAACCAAGAGACATTTTAGAAATTCGTGGAGATATTTTCAGTTATCAAAATGATTGAGGACACAACTGGCATTTAGAGGTCTAGGCCAGGTACACGAGACATCCTAAAATCCAAAATATGGAAATTTATCCTGTGTCCTGCATAATTTCAAATGTTCTATCAGATAGTCACGTAGTGAAAAACGTATTTGTAATTATGTGAGCCTCCATTTCTGAGGAATACAATCGCCATGTTAAAGGAGAGAGAATTTTACTTTTCTGCTGTTGGAAACTTGTTTACTGTTTTGGAAAACTGTATTACTAAAAACAATATCATTCATAATAGAGTCTATATTGGAAGTTATCACATTCAGTGGTCCTACTAAATAAGCAGGATAAGTGCAAGCATCTGAATTACTTCCTTATGTCTTCCAGTGTAGTCATGCCTGGGCATTTACACACTGAAATATACATTTCCTTTCATTTCTACTTTATACTATAGTTGAGACATTACAGGATTTGGGAGATTATGTATGTAGGTAAGTTATAATTTCTATAGACTTCGTTTTGGGAAAATAAAGGAATGATAAAATAGTTGTTGTAAAAAAGGTTTATGAGCTTTGTAGGCTTTTTCTATGAGGAACTCAAACAGTCCAATAGGAATGACCTAAAAATACTGACATTTAGGAGTCTCTGCAGTGAAAAAGCTAGCATACTCTTATTACCCTATAGTGAAGTCCACCAGTTAATGAGGCCTAACCAGAAAAAAATGCTTCCAATTGGTATTCAGTGCCTCATTCTTAAATATAACAAAGATCAATGAACACTATATAGAAAACCTGTATCATGAAAAACAGACAAAATAAAATAACCATACCAAAACCCAAACACCCACAAAGAAGGAAATTTCAAAAACAAAATGCGGTAGAAAGCAAAAGATTTTCTTTTAAAAACGCCAAACCTTGGGGCTTCCCTGGTGGCGCAGTGGTTGAAAATCCACCTGCCAATGCAAGGGACAAGGGTTCGAGCCCTGGTCCGGGAAGATCCCACATGCCGTAGAGCAACTAAGCCCGTGCACCACAACTACTGAGCCTGCGCTCTAAGGGCCCACATGCCACAACTACTGAGCCCATGTGCCACAACTACTGAAGCCCATGCACAACAAGAAGCCACCACAATGAGAAGCCTGCACACGGCAACGAAGAGTTGGCCCCCTCTTGATGCAACTAGAGAGAGCCCACGTGCAGCGACAAAGACCCAACGCAGCCAAAAATAAATAAATAAATTTATTTATTTATTAAAAAAAAGTTAAAAAATAGAAAAACAACAAACCTTTAAAATCTGAAGAGGGAAAAAGACAAAACTGCACCCATAAAATAAGAATGCTACTATAAGAAACAGAGTACACAGAGCTTTTAGAAAATAAAAATATTAAATTTTAAGCAAAATATGAAAAAAATCAATGGCATTGTTAAAATTTTTGTTTAAAAGTAGAACAGTTAACAAAAGAGATGAAAAAAAATCACAGAGCAAAGATAAGAAAATGAAACTTTGGAAGTCCAACATCCAAGTAATAAGTTCAGAAAGAAAGACACTTTTATTCAACATTATCCTGGGGGTCCTACCTAAATCAGTAAGACAAGAAAAAGAAATTAGGCATAAGAGTTGGAAAGGAAGAGACCAAATTATCTTTTTGTGCAGAGAACATAATGATCTACACTCAAAGAGAGAGAAAATGAAAGAGAGGGAGGAAAAGGAGGTAGGGGATTGAGGGAGGAGAGAGAAACTATTGGAGTTTACCTATAGAGTTCAGAGTTCAGTACAGTTGCTGGAACACAAGATCAAAACACAAAAGACAACAGCATTCTAATTCACCCATAATAATGAATTGGCAAAAGAAGAGGAAAAGTATCTACATTAACACCCCCCCATGCACACAAAACTATAAGGTAGCAAGAAATAAATCTTACAAAGATGCACAAAATCTGTAAGAAAAATATACTCTATTAAAGAACACCAAAGGACACCTATATTAAAGGAGATATATTTCTTGTTCATGGATAAGAACTCTTCACATTTTAACAATGTAAAGAGACCTTGCATGCTTTTGCTTTCTCTGACTAGCCTAGACTAACCTAGATAATGAAAGACATGTGGCCCAGGCACCTCCACTGCCTCATCTGACAGCCAGCTATCCTGAAGAAGCAGAGCTGCCTAGCTGACTGGCAGCTGTATAAGTGAACTTAGCTGAGACCAGAAGAACTGCCCAGCTGAATCCTATGCAAATTGCTAAGTCACAGAATCATAACCTACATAAATGGTTGTTGTTTAAGCCACTAAATTTGGGGACAACTGTTACACAGCAGAAGCAAATTAGAAATCAAACGTGCAGGTAAAAAGAAACATCTTCAGATATGCAAGGTTTCAACCTCCCATTCAACCTTTCTCCGAAGAGAATTCCTAAAATGTTGTGAAGAGGAGTTACACAACAGTATCTGCAGAGCAGATCAGACTGTATTAGGGCAGAAAGACCACGAGATCTAGGAGGGATGTCTCCAGAAAAAAAAAAAAGGAACTGAGAAATGATCTGACGTATTTGATCCTACTGAGAGTTTTATGTTTCTGCTGCAGAGTGCATACATGGATTATTGATAAATATATAGAAAACTAGCAAACAAAAAAAAAGAGAGTCATATAAGAAAAGGAAAATATTCAGAGTAAACTAGGTAGCATTCCTGTGATTATCTATATATTCATAGTAAGATAAACACTGACTATTGATTTAACTACAAAATATGATACAGTCATGGTAATGGGAGAAGAGTGTGTGTGTGTGTGTGTGTCTACATGAGACAAAATAGATATGACAGCAAAATTCTCATAATTCATAATATAATATGAAATATTTAAAAAATAGAAGCATAAACATTTCATTTTTAAAGAAGAAGATAAACAAGGTAGAGAGAGTTGAAGGTGGTTGGCTCTAAGAGTGGGAATAAGGGGTGGGGAGGAGAGAAGAGTCAGATACTGATCTTTTTCATTATGAGCTTTGCCTTACTATCTGACTTTTTAAACCTAGTACTAGTATTCTTTTGATTAAAATGCCATGTCCTAACTTTTCCATAAGTTTAAATATTTTCAAAATATCAATATAAAATTGGGAGGAATGAAAAAACAAGCAAACAGGGCTTCCCTGGTGGCACAGTGGTTGAGAGTCCACCTGCCGATGCAGGGGACACGGGTTCGTGCCCTGGTCTGGGAAGATCCCACATGGCGCGGAGCGGCTAGGCCCGTGAGCCATGGCCGCTGAGCCTGCACATCCGGAGCCTGTGCTCCGCAACGGGAGAGGCCACAACAGTGAGAGGCCCACGTACTGCAAAAAAAAAAAAAAAAAAACAAGCAAACAAACATCATGTTATATAAATATGTTATCTGTTTCATCACCTGCATCACTGCCTGGGAAGAACCATAGGCAGAAAAAAGTCAAAACTCACTCTCTTGAGACCTTGTCTAAGAATCTGGGCAATCAAGGAAACATGCAGCTTATAGTGCTCTGCCAGACCATACCTTCACCCTGGAACATAAGCCCCACCTATCAGGGGTCAACACAACTAAAACAGATCCACTGCAGAGCTAGTGCACATCTATCATGGGTGGCTGACTAAATAGTTGAGCTCATTTAATCTGATGCTAATTTTCTTACCCTTATTTGAATAACTCCTCAGAATGGAAAACAGTGAAACTGAAAAGTCAGAGGTATTCCAAATAAACAAGTAAGCAAATTTTTGACATGTTTGGTTGAGACCTTTTTTTTTTTTTTTTTGACTACTATCTAACCTTTGCTTTGTAACCATTTAAAAAGGATGAAAATATAAGTTTGAATTTTTGGATACAACTAAGAAGCACTCCACTCGAGTATCAAACAAGTCCTATGCACTTACAAACTGTCAAGAATAGTGCTATAGACGAGGAATATTACCCTCATGTATACCTTATGTGGCAGATACTGAAAATTCATCACCAAATCCCTTCCTACCTGCCTGCCTACACTGATGAAAATGCAAAATACCTGTTTTTTTAGCCACCTTCACAACATGGAGACATATGAATATAGTTCTAGACAGTGAGCTATAAGCAGTTTACCAGAAGCTCCTGAGAAAAATTTTCCATCAAAAGATAGATTGTGACAATCCTGAAGCCTGTGGAACAAACACCACATTCACAGAAAGATAGACAAGATGAAAAGGCAGAGGGCTATGTACCCGAAGAAGGAACAAGATAAAACTCCAGAAAAACAACTAAATGAAGTGGAGATAGGCAACCTTCCAGAAAAACAATTCTGAATAATCATAGTGAAGATGATCCATGACCTCGGAAAAAGAATGGAGGCAAAGATCAAGAAGATACAAGAAATGTTTAACAAAGAGCTAGAAGAATTAAAGAACAAACAAACAGAGATGAACAATACAATAACTGAAATGAAAATTACACTAGAAGGAATCAATAGCAGAATAACTGAGGCAGAAGAACGGATAAGTGACCTGGAAGACAGAAAGGTGGAATTCACTGCCGCGGAACAGAACAAAGAAAAAAGAACGAAAAGAAATGAAGACAGCCTAAGAGACTTCTGGGACAACATTAAATGCAACAACATTCGCATTATAGGGGTGCCAGAAGGAGAAGAGAGAGAGAAAGGACCAGAGAAAATATTTGAAGAGATTATAGTCGAAAACTTCCCTAACATGGGAAAGGAAATAGCCACCCAAGTCCAGGAAGCACAGAGAGTCCCATACAGGATAAACCCAAGAAGAAACTCGCCGAGACACATAGTAATCAAATTGGCAAAAATTAAAAACAAAGAAAAATTATTAAAAGCAGCAAAGGAGGGCTTCCGTGGTGGCACAGTGGTTGAGAGTCCACCTGCCGATGCAGGGAACACGGGTTCGTACCCCTGTCCGGGAAGATCCCACATGCCACGGAGCAGCTGGGCCCGTGAGCCATGGCCGCTAGGCCTACCTGTCCAGAGCCTGTGTTCCGCAACGGGAGAGGCCACAACAGTGAGAGGCCCGCGTACCACAAAAAAAAAAGAAGCAAGGGAAAACGACAAATAACATACAAGGGAACTCCCATAAGGTTAACAGCTGATTTCTCAGCAGAAACTCTACAAGCCAGAGGGGAGTGGCATGATATACTTAAAGTGATGAAAGGGAAGAAACTACAACCAAGATTACTCTACCCAGCAAGGATCTCATTCAGGTTTGATGGAGAAATCAAAAGCTTTACAGACAAGCAAAAGCTAAGAGAATTCAGCACCACCAAACCACCTCTACAACAAATGCTAAAGAAACTGCTCTGAGTGGGAAACACAAGAGAAGAAAAGGACCTACAAAAACAAACCCAAAACAATTAAGAAAATGGTAATAGGAACATACATATCGATAATTACCCTAAACGTGAATGGATTAAATGCTCCAACCAAAAGACACAGGCTTGCTACATGGATATGAAAACAAGACCCATATATATGCTCTCTACAAGAGACCCACTTAAGACCTAGGGACACATTCAGACTGAAAGTGAGGGGATGGAAAAAGATATTCCATGCAAATGGAAATGAAAAGAAAGCTGGAGTAGCAATACTCATATCAGATAAAATAGGCTTTAAAATAAAGAATGTTACAAGAGACAAGAAAGGACACTACATAACGACCAGGAGATCACTCCAAGAAGATATAACAATTATAAATACATACACACCCAACATAGGAGCACCTCAATACATAAGGCAACTGCTAACAGCTATAAGAGGAAATCGACAGTAACACAATAACAGTGGGGGACTTTAACATCTACCTCACTTACACCAATGGATAGATCATCCAAAATGAAAATAAATAAGGAAACAGAAGCTTTATGACACAACAGACCAGACAGATTTAATTGATATTTATAGGACATTCCATCCAAAAACAGCAGATTACACTTTCTTCTCAAGTGTGCACAGAACATTCTCCAGGACAGATCACATCTTGGGTCACAAATCAAGCCTCAGTAACTTTAAGAAAATTGAAATCATATCAAGCATCTTTTCTGACCACAACGCTATGAAATTAAAAATGAATTACAGGGAAAAAAACGTAAAAAACACAAACACATGGAGGCTAAACAATACGTTACTAAATAACCAAGAGATTACTGAAGAAATCAAAGAGGAAATCAAAAAATACCTAGAGACAAATGACAATGAACACACAACGATCCAAAACCTATAGGATGCAGCAAAAGCAGTTCTAAAAGGGAAGTTTATAGCTATACAAGCTATAAGAAACAAGAAACAAGAAAAATCTCAAATAAACAATCTAACCTTACTCCTAAAGGAACTAGAGAAAGAAGAACAAACAAAACCCAAAGTTAGCGGAAGGAAAGAAACCATAAAGATCAGAGCAGAAATAAATGAAATAGAAATAAAGAAAACAACAGCAAAGACAAATAAAACTAAAAGCTGGTTCTTTGAAAAGACAAACAAAATTGATAAACCATTAGCCAGACTCATCAAGAAAAAGAGGAAGAGGACTCAAATCAATAAAATTAGAAATGAAAAAGGAGAAGTTACAACAGACACCGCAGAAATACAAAGCACCCTAAGAGACTACTACAGGCAACTCTATGCCAATAAAATGGACAACCTGGAAGAAACGGACAAATTCTTAGAAAGGTATAACCTTCCAAGACTAAACCAAGAAGAAATAGAAAATATGAACAGACCAATCACAAGCAATGAAATTGAAACTGTGATTAAAAATCTTCCAAAAAACAAAAGTCCAGGACCAGACGGCTTCACAGGTGAATTCTACCAAACATTTAGAGAAGAGCTAACACCCATTCTTCTCAAACTCTTCCCAAAAATTGCAAAGGAAGGAACACTCCCAAACTCATTCTATGAGGCTACCATCACCATGCTACCAAAACCAGACAAAAATACTACAAAAAAAGAAAATTACAGACCAGTATCACTGATGAATATAGATGCAAAAATCCTCAACAAAATACTAGCAAACAGAATCCAACCGCACATTAAAAGGACCATACACCATGATCAAGTGGGCTTTATCCAAGGGATGCAAGGATTCTTCAATATACACAAATCAATCAATGTGATACACCATATTAACAAACTGAAGAATAAAAACCATACAATCATCTCAATAGATGCTGAAAAAGCTTCTGACAAAATTCAACACCCATTTATGATAAAAACTCTCCAGAAAGTGGACACAGAGGGAACCTACCTCAACATAATAAAGGCCATAAATGACAAACCCACAGCCAACATCATTCTCAATGGTGAAAAACTGAAACCATTTCCTCTAAGACCAGGAACAAGATAAGGATGTCCACTCTCGCCACTATTATTCACCATAGTTTTGGAAGTCCTAGCCACGGCAATCAGAGAAGAAAAAGAAATAAAAGGAATACAAATTGGAAATGAACAAGTAAAACTGTCACTGTTTGCAGATGCCATGAGACTATACACAGAGAATCCTAAAGATGCCCCAAGAAAACTACTAGAGCTAATCAATGAATTTGGTAAAGTTGCAGGTTACAAAATTAATGCACAGAAATCTGTTGCATTCCTATACACTAATGATGAAAAATCTGAAATAGAAATTAGGGAAACACTCCCATTTACCATTGCAACAAAAAGAATAAAATACCTAGGAATACACCTACCTAGGGAGACAAAAGACCTGTATGCAGACAACTATAAGACACTGATGAAACAAATTAAAGATGATACCAACAGACGGAGAGATAGACCATGTTCTTGGACTGGAAGAATCAATATTGTGAAAATGACTATACTACCCAAAGCAACTACAGATTCAATGCAATCCCTATCAAATTACCACTGGCATTTTTCACAGAGCTAGAGCAACAAAATAATAAGATTTGTTTGGAGACACAAAAGACCCCAAATAGCCAAAGCAGTCTTGAGGGGGAAAAAACAGAGCTGGAGGAATCAGACTTCCTGACTTCAGACTATACTATAAAGCTACAGTCATCAAGACAATATGGTACTGGCACAAAAAAAGAAACACAGATCAATGGAACAAGAAAGAAAGCCCAGAGACAAACCCATGCACCTATGGTCAAGTAATCTATGACAAAGGAGGCAAGGATATACAATGCAGAAAAGACAGTCCTTCAATAAGTGGTGCTGGGAAAACTGGACAGCTACATGTAAAAGAATGAAATTAGAACACTCCCTAACACCATACACAAAAATAAACTCAAAATGGATTAGAGACCTAAATGTAGGGCCAGACACTATAAAACTCTTAGAGGAAAACATAGGAAGAACACTCTGTGACATAAATCACAGCAAGATCTTTTTTGATCCACCTCCTAGAGTAATGGAAATAAAAACAAAAATAAGCAAATGGGACCTAATCAAACATCAAAGCTTTTGCACAGCCAAGGAAACCATAAAGAAGACGAAAGGACAGCCCTCAGAATGGGAGAAGATATTTGCAAACAAATCAACAGACAAAGGATTAATCTCCAAAATATAAAAACAGCTCATGCAGCTCAATATTAAAAAAACAACCCAATCCAAAAATGGGCAGAAGACCTAAATAGACATTTCTCCAAAGAAGACATACAGATGGCCAAGAAGCACATGAAAAGCTGCTCAACATCACTAATTATTAGAGAAATGCAAATCAAAACTACAATGAGGTATCACCTCACACCAGTTAGAATGGGCATCATCAGAAAATCTACAAACAACAAATGCTGGAGAGGGTGTGGAGAAAAGGGAACCCTCTTGGTACTGTTGGTGAGAATGTAAATTGATACAGACACTATGGAGAACAGTATGGAGGTTCCTTAAAAAACTAAAAATAGAATTACCATATGATCCAGCAATCCCACTACTGGGCATATACCCAGAGAAAACCATAATTCAAAAAGACATATGCACCCCAATGTTCCTTGCAGCACTTTTTACAATAGCCAGGTCATGGAAGCAACCTAAATGCCCATCGACAGACGAATGGATAAAGAAGATGTGGTACATATATACAATGGAATATTACTCAGCCATAAAAAGGAACAAAAATGGGTCATTTGTTGAAACATGGATGGATCTACAGACTGTCATATAAAGTGAAGTAAGTCAGAAAAAGAAAAACAAGTATCGTATATTAACACATATATGTGGAACCTAGAGAAACAGTACAGATGAACCGGTTTGCAGGGCAGAAATTGAGACACAGATGTAGAGAACAAACGTATGGACACCAAGTGGGGAAAGCAGCGGGGTGGTGTGGGTGGTAGTATGATGAATTGGGTGATTGGGATTGACATGTATACACTGACGTGTATAACACTGATGACTAATGAGAAATTTTAAAAAAAGAATGATTAGATATCCAAATTTTGGACAAAGTTTGGATGAGACACAGTTGGCCTATTCATGTATATAACTTGACATAAAAGATGGCTCTTCATGCAATGGCTGAAAAAAGTCAGTTTTTAAAAAGGTACAAAAAAATGGTACTCTCATCTTTTTGTGATGATAATAAACACCAGTATTAGTAATTAAAAAAAAAAAAGAGAGAGATAGTGTCACTATGATACCCTGGCGCTACAACAGCTACCTTGTGAGGATGAGAGAAATGCAGAAAGAATTTCAGTGATGCACATGCTGACTTCAGTGGACAGCTCCACTAATACCAACAGCCACCAACATTTTAACCTCTTGTTATATCAGAAAAATACGTCCCCTATTTGCTTAAGCCACTATTGTGTTTTGTTACTTATTGCTTAAAGTATTCCTGATACAATCTATAAAAGTCTTTATGAAAATTTTTAAATGTTTTACAGTTTAAATTGGTTTAATCCCATACTGTTTTGTAAAAGACACTCCGTTATCTGAAAGCAAATCATCTTACCTCATTCTTCCATAGGTGATACTGTAGTGCAAATGCAGTAAAGTCTCTTGGAACACAGAAAAACTTGCATTCTGAAGCGGAGCCATGAGAAGCATTCTTGACTTGTTCAAAGTTTTTATTAATCAATTCCAGAATCAAAGGATCAATAAGGAACACAGGTACATTTTGACTGGATGTTAGCATAATAAATTTTTTAACTGTGCGCTGTTTGAGAGGAAAAGAATCCCCTTAATTCTTCTAAACCAATACAATAATTTATCTTATTAAATTTTTATTCATTAATTTTATAAGGATATCTAGACTGCTTACTCAGTAGATTGCATGCTTATTATTTTGCTAAAAAAATAAAACCCACAAATAAATAATACACTGTCCCTGTCCTCAAGAAGTACACAGTCTATTGAGAGAGACGAACAAATATTTACAATACAATGTAAAATATGCTGCAGTAAAAATATATGCAACATATTATAAAGTACAGAACAATAGCTACTAATTAACTGTACACCAAAAGGATAACAAAATCTTCATAGAGGAAGTAGCATCTGAAATGAGAACTTTGGGCTTACAAATTATTCCCTTGGTAGTAGCTAAATCTTTTCAAGCAAAAGCGGGACAGGAAATACCAGCCTTTTCAGTTTTCAAAAATCAGTCATGTCAACCTTTCTGAAACCAAAAATCAGTTGTATGTGCCACTTTTCTTCATATTTGAAATACTGCTTAATAATCTTGCCAGTCAAAAGACAAACTAAAATACATCGCCTGCCTGACCATTCCTATCTACAGTTTGATTTTCTAATAATACTGTAATATTTAAAAATATAATTCTGTTGAGCGGTAAGCAGAACACCCTACTGGAAAAAATAAATTTCAAAATTAGAATTGAAACAACAATCACACTTAGGAGTAAATAATACCTAAGAGTAGTCAAGTTAAATAGAATAACTGAAATACATTATTGCTTAAAAGCCTGCTTCAGTGAAAGCAATAATGATTTCAAAGGGACGTATGCCATCAAAAAAAGATGTTTCAGGGAATTAAGGATAAATTCTTATTTACAAAATCTGAGGAAACTTATAAAAACATATACAAGATAAATAAATAGAGTATCAAGAATTATAAAAATTTAAAAAATGAGATAAAGGCAGGAATCAGTCTCTTATCCTTTGTTTTTACTGTAGAGTATTATGTAAATACCAAGAATATAATAATCTCTATTCTAGAAGAGTTTATCATCTCTTAGTGGGAAAGCCAACTAAGTAAAAAGTTAGAATAAACAATTATGCCCCCAAATTCAGTAACAGATGAAATGGACAAATTTCTTTAAAAACATGATTAAGAAAACTACCACAAGATGAAACAGGAAATCTGACTTGCCCTATAACTATTAACAGAATTGAATTTGTTATGTATTAAAAAAAAAACCTGCCATCAAAACAACAAGAAAAAACTCTAGACTCAGATGGTTCACTGGTGAATTCTATCAAAGCTTTAAGAAGAAATAATATCAGTGTACAAAAACTCTTTCAGAAAACTGAGCAGGAGGAAATCCTTCCTAACTCATTTTATGAGGCCAGTGTAATCCTAATAGCAAAACCTGACAAAGACATTACAAAAAAAGAAAATTATATACCACCATCCCTCATGAACACAGATGCAATAATACTTAACAAGATACTAAAAAAATCAATTCCTGTAGTTTTTAAAAAAAGGACCAAAAAAAAGGAAATATCATGACCAAGTAGGGTTTATCCCAGGAATGAAAGGCAGCATTTGAAAATCAATCAATAAAATTCACCATATCAACAGAGTAAAGGGGAATAACTCTATGATAATTTCAACACAAAAAAATATGACAAAATTCAATATTTATGATTAAAACCTCTTAGCAAATCAGGAATACAACACTTGTTGAATTTGATAAAGATTATGAACAAAAAAGTCTATTACTGAACTGCAGTTCTTCATTTATCCTTGATATCAATCTTTCATCAGATACATGTTTTGCAAATATTTTATAATCTGTGGCATTAGCTATTCATTTTCTTAATGGTGGCTTTTGATGAGCAGCAGTTTTAAATTTTGAGAGCCTAATTTATCAAATTTTTTTTCTTTCATGGCTATTACTCTCTGTGCTTTACACTAGGAGAATAAAAGAGGAAGAAAGGGTTTAGGAAGAAAGATAATGAGATGACAGATACTAGTACATATAAGGTGCTTAATAAATGTTTGTTGAATGAATCTCTTTCAGCTTGGTGTTTGTTGAATGAATCTCTTTCAGCTTGATGAACACACAGCTTCATTATGATTATTAATATAAATATAGATTAGGGCAGGGTCAAGGAGAGATTCTACAACTCACCTTCTAAATATGCCTTCCAGGTTGTTATCAATGCAATCATCAAGGTTCCCTGGACATAGATGTCCAATTGACTCTAAATCCAATTAATTCTTAATCAACATGAGTATTATCATCTGACCTTCAGTAATTCATTTTGTTTACAGGAAAGAAAAACGTCTTGTTGAAAAAAGGATACAATGAGACTGTAACAGTCCATTCTTCTACAAGGGCTTGGCAGGACATGTTCTTAGTGAACACCTAGTTCCTAATAATCATATTTTCTCTTCTAAGCCCCTCACATTATCTGTTTAATAACTCATTCTAGGATTTTATCAGGGTTCAGTATCACACCTATTGATGACATTTCACCTTTCTGTTCCTTCTAAAATATTAGAACAAAAGTATTTTAGTACTACTTCTCCTTCCCTATGACTTTGCAAATATTATAGGGAGTGATTTTCAGAACCACGCAATGTAGTTAACAAAGAGAACTCACTGAATGTAGTAAGCTGCTCCATAATTTTTTGCTCATTTATCTTGGAAGTCAACCCTTTTAAAACAATCTGTTATTTTCTCCCACCTCAAGGGTCATTCCCTGAATGAAAGAGATAGGGCTTACCTTTCCCCTCAGACTACCCTAAGTTCACAAAGCAAAACTGCTACTTTTAATAAATTAAAAGTTTACATTGATACTTCTAGACCTGATAGTTGAGGAGCCTGATATAGGATATCCCAGACTTTACTTTTTAAACAATAGTTCAAATTCAATTGGTATCAGCAATGACCTAAAATTATCACTACTTTATAGCTGCTTGGTGATTTGAAAACTCACTTCTAATCTAAAGCCTCTCATGTCTCTGGTTAAAGAGAAGCCAAAGATTGAAGTGTATCCACAAGAAATAACTAGTCATATCCAATATATATGCTAACAGGATAAATGTAATTTTTTAGCATTGTTTTTTCATTCTAAATTTGATTAGAAAAAAGAAAATATATTTTATAAATTTTATAAATGTACAGGCTGTGAAACAGGGATTTATTGTACGTATTGCTAGTTTTCCTTATCTTAAAAAGAAAACATGGGATTCCCTGGTGGTCCAGTGGTTAGGACTCTGTGCTTCCACTTCCGGGGGACCCAGGTTCGATACCTGGTTGGGGAACTAAGATCCCATAAGCCCTGCGGCACAGCCAAAAAAAAAAGAAAACATGTTGAATAGATTTTTACTCCTAAACTCCTATTTACTAGGTAAATTTACTAGGTAAATAGGTACTCCTATTTACCTTTATTCTTGGTTCAATTGTGATTCACATATTTATTCACTTGGGGAAGCACCACAGCTCAGTGAATGAGGATTTTGGAGGCAAGCAGTCAGAATCTGGACTCAGCCACTTATTAGCCAACCAACCTTAATCTTTCTAAGTGAACTGAGGATAAACATATGTACTGACTTCTTAAAGTTTGCATAAGGACTAAATGAGATACTGCACGTAAAGCACTTGGCACAGGGTCTGCCTCTTCCTTTCTATCACCTACTACCTGTTTTCACAAAGCTAGCTATTATCATTGTCATCATTCAACGAATACTTATTAAGTATATAAATGAATGAACTAAATGAACATGGCAATTGAGGAAGTTCTTGATTATCATACGTACCCACTGTGTGCCATCAAATCCAATTCGGCTTCCTTTGGATTTTGATAAACCAGCTCCATTCTAGGAAGATTAAAAAAAAAAAAATTGTAGTAAATCCAAAGCCCAGCATGCAACATTACATTTAGGGTCGGTATGATTCAATCTATATAACTGGTTCATAATCATTAAAAAGCATTATCTAAATAACTATTTTCATACAGTCATGAACTAAGAATTCTACGAGTACATAATACAACTACCCAAGATGGAAAACACTGACAGATTGCTATAATTTAATTAAGTGCCATCACTTAATTAAATAAATATGGTCAACATCTCTGAACCAATTAATTTCCATCGATGAATAGTAAACTCTTTGCTATCTCTTTAGAATTAGTGTTTATCCATTTAGCTCCATATCCCTAACTTCAGCTTACCTCCACACACTGAGTTAGTGTTTGCAGACCTTGGCAAAGTGATAAGAAAGTATAATAATTATTGAGCAGCTTCTAAGTGTACTTCCACATATGAATTATGTATTCTCATCTATCTCGCATAACTATCCTGCAAAGTAGGCATTATTATTTCTGTTCCACAGAGAGCTCCAATGCCCACACTTTTCATAACATACATCATACTTGCAAATGTTGAGTTATTTTTTAAAGAATATTTTTTAAAACATTCAGGTCTAGAGAATCAGAAGGAAAAAAGTATTATCAGTTTTTCATGTGTTAATCATCAAAACACTTTGAGAGTCACAGGAGAAAGAATGTCTGATGGTCTAGAGACAAGAGGAAGAATGTTTCAAGCTCAAAGAAGTTTCTTATGCCTTGAATGTGCTCTTTATCTGTTAGATGGAAGGATTTTGAAAAGCAGTAAGAATATTCTCACCCTGAAAATGAAGTGTGCTCCAAGTTCCTAAACAGGAGACTCATTTCCCCATTAAACTGTAAACTCAAGGGCAGGGACCAAATCCAATCCACCTTTGTATCACCAGTATCTAGCATAGTGCTTGACAACTAGCAAAATGCTTAATAACAGTTTGCTAATTGGAGGGAAGGAAGGAAGAAAGGTATACGGAGTGATTAAGGCAGAACCAGAACTGGTCTCTCCTCACAAGCTCTGCAACTTAAACAGTAACATTTTAACACCAAGGAATATTTCTCTAGGATTCAGCAAGAGCACTCCTGGTTATATGTCCGAAGAAAATGAAAACACTTATTCGAAAAGATAAATACATCCCAATGTTCATAGCAGCATTACTCACAATAGCCAAGATTTGGAAGCAACGTAAGTGCCCATCAACAGCTGAATGGAAAAAGATGATGTGGCGCATACACACACACACACACACACACACACACACACACACACACAAACACACACGCTGGAATACTACTCAGCCATAAAAAGGAAATCCTGCCATTTGCAATATGGATGAACCTAGAGGATATTATGCTTAGTGAAATAAGTCAGACAGAGAAAGTCAAATACTATATGGTATCATTTATATGTGGAATCTAAAAAATAATGAATGAATATGACAAAACATAAACAGACTCATAAAGAGCAAACTAGTGGTTAGCAGTGGGGATAGGGAAGTGGGGAGGGGCAAGATACAGGTAGAGGATTAAGAAGCACAAACTACTATGTATAAAATAAATGAGTTATGAAGCTATATTGTACAGCACAGGGAAATACTGCCAATATTTAATAACAACTTTAAATGGAGTATAATCTATAAAAATATTGAATCACTATGTTGTACACCTGAAACAAATATAATACTGTAAATCAACTATATTTGAATAATACATTTTTTACAAAGAAAATATACCAAGGATATTTACAAAACAACATCAGAGGCAGCTTTGCGATCCTCATCCTTGAAAAAAGATTGCAAATTCTATAATATAGCCACTTGTTGCTCACCATAGCCCTACATTAGTAGATAAAACTAAATTTCTGAGTTGTTTAATTTGTTTTCTCTATTGGATCACTCCCATCAGTATACAAATATGATATTATTTCTCCTATCTTAAATAATTAAAAAAACCCGTCTTGACTTCTCTTTTCCCAACTAACAATTTTCTGTCCCCCTTTACAGCAAAACTCTTAATGGGTAGTCCGTTCTCACTCCCTCCAATTTCTCTCCTGTCATGTACTTACTTGAGCTTAAGTTCACTCTGCCAAGTAAGTATTCATCAAGTTCACCAGTAACCTCCATATTGCTAAATCCAATGGTCAACGATGAGTTCTTGTCTTATTTGATCTATCAAGAATTATTTATCACCTCTGCCTCACCTAAACACTTCATTCACTTGGCTCTCAGGATCCCCATACTTCTGGTTTCCTGCTATTTCTCTCCAACTACTCCTTGGTCCCATTTGCTACTTCTTCTCAGCTCCCTGACATGTTGGAGGGTCCCAAAGCTCAGACCATGAGATTTTTCTCCTCCCCTTTTTACTCTATGTTTACTTCCTTGGTAACTCATCCACTCACAGCTTTAAATACAATCTATATGCTTACAACCCCCAGTTTATATTCCCAACCACATCAGTCCTTTGTACTCCAGACATATATTCAAATGACTAGTCACCTTCTCCATTTGGATGTCAGGTAGGCATCTCAAACTTAGTATGTACAAAAAAACTCCTGATCTTCACCATTCCTCAAACTTGCTTCCTCTAGTCTTTCCCATCTCGTTAAACAGCAACTTCTCCCTTCCAATTATCTGGGTCAAAAATACTAGCATTGGGGCTTCCCTGGTGGCGCAGTGGTTAAGAATCCACCTGCCAATGCAGAGGACCCGGGTTTGATCCCTGGCCCGGGAAGATCCCACGAGCCACAGCTACTGAGCCCACGTGCCACAACTACTGAAGCCCGCGTGCCTAGAGCCCACGAGCCACAGCTACTCAGCCCACGTGCCACCAACTACTGAAGCCCGTGTCCCTAGAGCTCTGCAACAAGAGAAGCCACAACAATGAGAAGCCTGCACACCGCAAAGAAGAGTAGCCCCCCGCTCACCACAACTAGAGAAAGCCCGCACACAGCAACAAAAACCCAGCACAGCCACACACACACACAAAAACCTAGCATTATCCCTGACTCTTTTCTGTCTTTCATACCCCACATCCAGCCCATCAACAAATCCTGATAACTCTACTTTCCATTTCTCACAAACTCTACCACTAGCTCCTGTGTCCAAGCCATCATCATCTCATGTAAATTACTAGAACACCTTCTAACTGGTCTGTTTCAGCCCTTGCCCCTACAATCTGTTCTCAACGGAGCATCTGCAATACTTCTTTTTATTAAAAAATGTCAGGTCGTGTCACATTTCAGCTCAAAACCTTCCTAGAGTCCCCAGACTCATTCAGAATAAAAGCCAAAGCCTTTATAGTGGCTTACAAGGCCATACAAAATATAGAACTCTCTGACCTTACCTACTATTCTCCTCTCTCACTCCTCTACAGCCACAGGGATCTCTCTGCTGTTTCAAAACTGCCAGGCAAGTTCCTGCCTCAGGACCTTTGTGCTTCCTTTGGTCTCTACTTAGTGTACTCCTCTTCTAAACATACACATAGCTCATTCCCTTTACATAGGCTTTACATAGGGATGGCCCTCCCATCCTTCTTTACATGGAGAACTCCTACTCATCCTATAAGACCAATCCAAACTATTACTTTATCCATGAAATATTTAATCATAACCTTCCCAAATAGGTTACTCAGCAGTTCCTCATTCCCTGAAAACTTTGCACTTATCTAAGCTCAGAGAGTCAAGGATAGGGACATAAGAGGATCCACTTTTATAGAGCTTGAAGATTATACAATTTTGGTGGTCCTTTTTCAGAAAAAAAAAATGCAAAAAATTATCTATTGCAAACTTTACAAAAATACACAGTTTTGTAACATATTCCTAAGGCTCCTCCAAGAGCCTTGGTGAGGGGAGCTGCAGTTTAAATTTCATTATCTTAATGGTTAATCCACCTCGGTAGGAACAGTTAATGGTATGCAGTGGCTACAACTTTGCTGTACAGGAGGAATGCAGTCACTATCAACCAATGGCCCTACAAATGGAGAACCAAGAGAATAAATAACCTGGCCTCTTTCCTCCTGGTCTCCAGTCTCCAGCTGATGCTTCCCATTGGCTGAACCCAAATGGAAAACAAAGAGCAAGGGAGCTCAGCTAATATAGTCCACAGAGGTCAGCCTCCCAAGGCACAGAGTATGGCGAGGAGAGGACCTGGAGAGGCAAACAGAGACTATCCACCGCACCATGGTAAGAAGTTGGGATCTTATTCCATAGGTATTTTATGCAGAGAATAACTTGATCAGATCTGTATTTAAGAAAAATAACTCTGACAGCTGTTACTTTTGCCTGAAGAGCATTACAAAGGGTAGAGATAAAGAAGAGTTCTTAAGCTATAAGTAGTAAAGTAGGCAGAACAGTGTTTTATGATGTTGTGATTTGAAGAAGTAACATATCATATTGATGTCATTTGTTTATATGTCTCTATATATTTCTTTTCCCCTTTCCCCTTCAACCCCAAACTCCCCCAATTTGTGGGTTCCTAGGCAGCAAGGACTGCACTTGATTCATCATTTTGTCTCATAGCCTAGTACTATGCTTAGCACATAGTAAACTTTCAACAAATACTTGACAAATGAATGACTGAATGTTCTAAAAGAAAAGCCTTAAGGTAAAAGTCAAGAGGTTAAAAACGTCTAAAGATATTCTGAAACACTACCAATGAGATATTTGTGTTGAAAACTTAAGTGAAATGAATAAATGAATGGAGAGATAGAATCAGATCCCAAACAGGGCTGGTAGAAACAGTCTGGTGGCTACTGAACTCCACTGATAAATGAATCAAATTAAGATATGCCATCAAAGAAAAAGCATTCAGGAAACAGAAGTAAAGATTTAAATGATCCTGTCATTTTTTAAAGATAGTAGCCAACAATCAGTTTCTTACAGACACCAAAAAACAATTCTTAATTCAGCATGATAATTAATCATGCCTATTGGACCTAATGGTAATACTTTAAAAAAATTTTTTTAAGTCTTCAATAACTGGTGGGAAAGCTACGTTTATTAATAATCAAAGCTGCTTGGCCAGAAACATACAGCCTAAAGTCTGGGAATAAATGGAAAAAAAATTTAAATATCCTTTAATTCTAATGAAAGAAATTCTTTCACATTTCTCCTGGATAATGGCAGGAGTGGCGGGGGCGGGGGAAGGATGGGAAGGGGGAACAGTAGCATTTATCAAAGTTTACCATACTAGATCAGACTATCAAGCATGATGTTCTTTCTCAGCAATGACCTAGACATTAGCCTTCAGGACAAAACGGAACTAGCCAGAAGTCAAAGAAGATCTAAGAAAAATCATGCTTCAGTAACTGACCAACTGAAAACACTTCAAAAACCTGTTACACATGATCTAAATGGTTATAAGATTAATTTCCATTTCTAATAATGGATTATGAAATTGTTCACTGTGAATGACTACTGCCAAATTTGAAATCCAAATTCCCCTTTCAACTCCCTCCCCTGCCTTCTAACCAAACACACACAGGTTACTAAATATAATGCAAAGAACGATATCCCAGCACAGAACACTGTAAGTGGCCTTCTAGGTAATAAGAATAACTGATTACTACAGGCAGCGGTGCAGCTTACGGTTGTAAGTCAAGAGCATCATCAAGGTTTGGTTCACTCAGTGCTTTACACAAACATGGTTCATTGGCTTTGTCTTCTTTCCCCTGAGGCATCAATATTTTATGGCTTTCAATTGGGATGCAGAGCTCCTTAAAGCTATCTCATTTCATATCTTCTTATCAATGTTATAGTGTTTTGTTTGAACATACTTGTATTTACACGTTGGAATAGCCCTATAAGTGAAGACACAAGCTTTAGGAACGGAACTTAGCAATCTTTTTTTAAAAATGTATTCTTTTATTTTTTGTACTTTTTATTTTTATTTTATTTTTAAAAAATTTTTGGCCACGTCGGGTCTTTGTTGCTGTGCGCGGGCTTTCTCTAGTTGCGGCGAGCGGGGGCTACTCTTTCGTTGCAGTGCATGGGCTTCTCACTGTGGTGGCTTCTCTTGTGCAGCACGGGCTCTAGGCATGCTGGCTTCAGTAGTTGTGGCACATGGGCTCAGTAGTTGTGGCTCATGGGCTCTAGAGAGCAGGCTCAGCCAAACAACTGAATGAGGGTTCAAACTCAGGACTATCTAGGCCCAAAACTCAAGAATTACTGCTGTTACCACTTCTATCAAATTTTCAGTTCCTTGAGATTAGGACCTGTGTTCTACTTATCTCTGTATTCCTACCAAGTGCCCTTTATGTAACATATAGTCAAGAAATACAGACTGAACGAGCAACACAGAATCATAATCACACTATCCTGTTAGACGCAGTAAAAAACAATGAACAACTGACATTCCCTAGAGGGTGCTAGAGACAAGTCCTTCCCTTTGAAGGCCTGGAAGAGTTTGTATTTCAAAGACTTGGATGGTTGTTATGGAATCTGAAGAGTGAACTCTATCCATCAATGGAATTTTACCAGACCCAACAGATATAATCTGCTAGTTCCTATCTTCAATGCTATCAGATAACTGGATTATTCAGACCTCATTTAGGAGGACACTGAAAGACTAAACTTGCATAACCAGCTAGGGTCAAAAGGAATTCCATGGTGAGGCCCAAGAAATAGATAGACAGAAGTAGCCCTCCTTAACTCCAAGAAAGAAAGTAGCCCTCCTTCCCTAACCAATGATAGATATTGTATTTCTCTCTATTGAAGAGCCTGAAAAACTCTGTAGTCCTAAACATTTACTACACTAGATATGGGTTGGGGACCAAAGATATAACCCATTTTTCATGCCTGCCCTAGTTCTAATACATAATCTCAAGGGTCTCTCTAAATCACCTCAAAGCTCAAGGATGACCTAGAATCAAGGTTGCTCTGTTGATGATGCTGACCTATTATTTAATATTGATCAAGGCTACTATTATGTACTCTTTTGCCAAATCAAACAAATTTGATTGAACTAAAAATCATTTTCAGGTGAACTTTCTTTGTTTATCTAAGATTATCCCCCCAAAATATTGTTCACTGAACAAATGAGGAAGAGAATTCAGATACGATCAATAAACAAAGTTCACAAAATTCTGGGTTCTCCTCCTATGTCAGGAGAATCTGTATTAGATTACGGAGGATGCATCTGTACTTCCCTAAAGTTTGTATGTAAGTAAAATCTTGAAGTTTAATAAAAAGCCAAAAGTTAAAAGTTTTTCCACAACAAAACTAAAAAATTTTCAAAAGTTGGTAGCTTCAGCAGTTAGTCTAACCCTATTTTTAAATAAAACTTTTTTTTTCCTGTTAGTATAGAGAAACTACTTGTATTCCTTACAAAGTATCTTAACTTCACATTAATAATATATAGGACACATTTATTGTCCCATTAACATCTGTCCCCAATTAAATTATAAATATAGAGAGGAAAGAGACCACTTCCCAATCACTGTTTATCACCTTAGCAAAATGCCCAACACACGACTTTTACATAAAAGTTTCTGAATTAATGAGTAAGTTTTAAAATTCCATCTTAAAGAATGCAAAATTACTTGGCTAGGAATAGTTTAATATAATTTCCATATTCTTCAATAAAATAAAAATAACCTTTGGTATTTAGAACTTAGATGTTGTAATTTCCACCTATTATTAAAATTTAACATAAAAAACAAGAACTCTAGTACAGATAATGCAAATTTCACAAATTTAATAGTATATAAAGGTTAACTGAACTTTATTTAATTTAATGCTTTATTTTGTTCAAAATATTCTATTTTGTTTAAAGAATATGGCACTTATTACTAAAGCAGTTTGTATGTCATGGACTCAATACAACAAATACTATTTTTCATTATAAAATTGAAGATAATAATAATAAAAATAATAGCTAATATGTACTGATCTCTTTCTATGTGACTTGTACTGTTCCAAACTCTTTATGTATATTAATTCATATAAGTTTCACAAGTCTCATAGGTGGTACTGTTACTGTCCCAATTCCATAGATGAGGAAGTAGAGGTCAAGTAACAGAAGTCAAGTAATTTACCCAAGATCCCACAGCTAATAAGCAGGATAGATGAGGTTTAATCCTAGGCTGGAGATCATGCTCTTAACAACTATGCCACATCGCTTACCAAGGAAGAAGGTCAGGACAGGCGTTATTTACATGAATTTAACATATAATTAAGATTGGATTTTTAAATTAATGAAGTCATTCAATAAGTGACATTGGGACAGCAGATTAACCATTTGGGTAAAACTGTAAATTAAATATCTAACTCATACCTCATACTAAAATAAATTATATTTTGTATAAAAATTTAAACATAAAATAGTATCTGATGAAAATACAGGTGAATATTTCCATAATCTTGGGCTACTTATGACATAAAAACCAGATGCCCTAAGGGAGAGAGATCTTGATACCTGTCTACCTAGAAATTAAATAGAACACTAGTGTATTAAGGGGGTACATTGTGAATATAAAGGTAAAAGGCAAATTAATCAACTGGGGAAGATATTTGAAATATATATGGTAAATGCTTAATATCCTTAAAACTATAAAGAACAGCTACAGAAAAAGACAACAACATCAGAAAAATATGCAGATAGGAATAAAAAGAAATTATAATAAAGAAATAAAAAGAACCAAAAAGCATATGGAAAGATGTTTAACCTCATTAGAAAGAAATGGCCTCTAATGGAGTTTAATATCTCTCGGCTCTTGAACATCAAAAATACCAGAAGTATAAAGAACAAGCACTCTTGGCGTAGACTCCTCAGGTTGAAATTCTATCTCCCTCACTTAATAATTGTGTGACACTGGGCAAATTTAGTAAGTTTCTCTAAACCTCAGTTTTTTCTGCTGGGAAAATGAGGACAACAGGATCTACTCAATTTGTTGTTATAAGAATTAAATATATGTGAAGTGCTTAGCATAGTGCCTAGCCTATAAGCACACCAAAAAACGTGAACTGCTATGGCAGACACGATAGGTAAGTTGACCTAACACCCACTCCCAAAACCCTTCTCCTTTGCGATCTCTAATATAAAGTCTGGAAAACCTAACTAACAACAGCATTAACACTAATAGTAAAATCTTGCTTTCCCAGATTTTCTTACAGCTGGGAATCTGCTGGCCATGTCACAAAAGAAGAAGCCTCCTAGAATGCACTATTTCCTTCTCCAGCCTGGACTGTAGCACCAGGGAAATGTCAAGAGAATTTTGGAAGCTCTGGACTGAAAGGTATAAGAGACAAATAACCCTCTATTTGTTTAAGCTACTATTAGCCAAAAGCATCTCGAAAGCATGACACGGATGCCATAATTATTGTTATTGTTGTTATTATTCCCATATTTGGAAAGGGTATAGGAAATCAGACACACTAGTTATCCTTAGGAAAGGTGACTTTGCAATATGTAACAAAATCTAGAATGTACATCTTAGACCCAGAAATTCCACTCTAGGACTTTATCCTAAGAAAATAATCAGCAGAGGGCTGAAGATGAAACACAAAGACATTCACTGGGTCAACAGCCAAGACAGCTGGTAGCCTCAGTACTTGTCAATTATTTTTAAAATAATATAGCCTGGAAAGAATGGAGTTAGGTACACCTGTCAGGCCTGCATGTTAGAAACTGGGTAATTGGGGTAGGTTATCTAACATCTCTGTCAGAGTTTTGGTTTTCATATTTGTAAAATGAGGTCTAGGAACCTCATGTAATAATACTGCATAATAAACCTCTCTCAATCTTAAAGGTTTAAGCATTTGTTTTCTCCCTCACAGACGTATGAGTCAGCTGGGGAGCTATGTTTGGTCTGCTTCATACATCTAATTCAGGGCTCAGGCTGGAGGTCAGCATCTACCCAGGGCACACTCTTCTCCTGGCAGGTCAGGGGAGCACAAAGGGCAAGTCACATCATACGAGCCCATTTGAAATCTCTGCAAATGTCTATAACATTCCACAAGCAAAAGTAAGTCTCATGGTCAAGCTTAACTAGGGCAGGGAAGTGTCATCCCCTTTGGGAGGGAAAGGGAAGTAAATGGTTCTGAAGAATAGTTCTAACTATCAAATGACGATACAAACAAAAACATATTTCCCCACCAAAATGTTTTTAGGGTTAAATTAAGCATAGACAGTATCTAGCACAATTCTCAATAATGGTAGCTATTATTATAATTAACCCCAGTGGGAGTGTTTGGCAACTTTTCACAATTCAGCAATACCTTCTCAACTTTGGAATTTCTTACCTGGACTTCTGTATGATCTTCAGAAGCTACCAGATAACAAATTATTGTCTCTACATCTTTATGCCTATAGATTTATAATAAAGGTAAGTTATAACACTATACTTCCCTGTTAGACACTATATTAAAATATACTCTGTACTAAAATAAACTAATTCTAATATTTTATCAAAATTATTTATCATTGAATTCTTTCCCATGAGTGATGATCTGTTTGGAAAAATAAAAATTTTCACATAACTCTATCAGAAAATTTCAACATCACTGAAACTTGGCACCTCTTTTAACATGTTATTACAATAACATTTAACTGTAATTTTGAATTGCTTGCCACACTCACGAGGATGAGAATCTCAAAGAACTATTTCTGCAAGGATTTTAAAAACTGTGATTAATTTTTTGTACTGCAAAAGGGAAGTATGTTAGGAAAATATACAGCTAAAATGAAGTCTAATAATGAGAAAGGAGGAAAAAAATTACCTTTGCTGATAAATAGTGCTTGTAGTAGTACAACTGAAACAGCAGAAATGCAGAACTTGTCAAAGTTAAAAGCGCCAAAATCACGTTCTTATTGATCCTACTCATTAGTCTGCGGTGCTCACTTGGTTGTCTTTTGAAAGTAACCCAGTTGGTTTCATCTTTTTGGGTAAGAAGATAATCTTGTTTTCTGTGAACAAAAAGATATTTCTAAAGAGACAAAAACCTGTATTTAATTTTCACCTTTATTAACCAAGAAAAAGTTATCTAAAGTTCAACAGAACCTTCTTTGATTTGGTAATTTCCTATCCTAAAGAAATAAACAGATATGAGACCACACTTGAAAGAACAAAAAAGTTTATCATAGCATTCTTTACAGCTGCAAATAACAAAAAAACATAAATGGGATATCTATAAACACTGACCAAAAGAGACTGGGGGGCTTCTCCCCCAGGGCTTCTGATTCAATAGAACTGGGGTAAGCCCTCTGAATTTGCATTTCTAACAAGTTCCCAGGCAATGCTGATGCTGCTGAATATACTAAGAACCACTTCCATAGAAAAAAATTAAGTTTTTGGTCAAGGAACATCATCTGTATAGTAGCTCTTTGTCTTCTGTTATGTAGGATGTGGTCAGTTTTTATAAATATCCCATATACATTTTCATTTTCTGCAAGTGTAAAAAAAGCCACGATAAAAATTTTTGTTCTTTCATCTTTGGTCCCATCTGACTATTTCTTTAGAACAAGAAATTTAATATAGTTCTACTTCTTCTTACCTCCTCTCCACTGTTTGATTTTGGCCAAACATATTAAATTCAGTTCAAATATTTATCTTTATTCCTTTAAATATACTAACACCTCTATTACTTGATGTCTAAACTTTGTATGTCTTTAGTTCTCCAGCTAAAAAATAAGAGAAAAATCTACCTTCTGCATCTCTCCTCTTTCAATCCTGACTTTTATTAGTTTACTTTGCTATCGTTCTATCGCATTCTGCAATACAAATCTCACAGCTTTTTTAGTCTTATTCCTACTATATTCCCTGCCAATCCTTTTGCTGTATCATCTCTGCTCAGCTACTGGATGGCTGGTATTCATCTTCTCCTTAGGACTTGTGGGCACTATTTACCTTGAGTTCCTACATTGTTCAAAAACAGGTGTCAGGCTTCCCTGGTGGCGCAGTGGTTAAGAATCCACCTGCCAGTGCAGGGGACACGGGTTCGAGCCCTGGTCCAGAAAGATTCCACATGCCATGGAACAACTAAGCCCATGTGCCACAACTACTGAGCCTGAGCTCTAGAGCATGTGAGCCACAACTACTGAGCCCGTGTGCCTAGAGCCTGTGCTCCGCAACAAGAGAAGCCACTGCAATGAGAAGCCCGCACACCACAAGGAAGAGTATCCCCCGCTGGTTGCAACTAGAGAAAGCCCATGCACAGCAATGAAGACCCAATGCAGCCAAAAATAAATAAATAAATAAATTTATGAGGAAAAAAAACAAAAAATGGGTGTCAACTAATAGTTTGGCTTTGAGGTCACACTTCCTTTCCTCTGATGACTTACAGAATTTGTACCACTGTCCTGCAATGCTAAATGCTCCCTTGACAATATCTGATCCTTCCCCTGGCACTCCCCTATAGATAAGCTGATCTTTTTAATGGGATGAGCAAAGAACACATTCCTTATCTTTGCAATCCAATTTTTTAAAAACTAAGTTATGAAATGATGTTAATGACTATATATTAGTTTTTCTTCATTATGTGCACTTTCGATCTGTACAATCAAGATTTCTTTCTCTGCGGCAAGTTTTCTTAAGTTATATGTTTGAATACTTTTCTGTTCTAATGTTGTTCTCTATTTCCAGAACTACAATTAAGCATTTGTTTCATCTCCTTTCACTCCCATTTCACTTTGCTCAACTTTCAAAAGCCTGTCATCATATCCCTTACTGAGCTTTCAACAGTGTTAATTCTCCTTTTTGCTTCTTATGTGGCGTTTTATTATTATTTTTTTTAATAAGGGACCACTCCTCGATGTTCTCATTGACTCTTTATTTATTTATTTTTATGTTTGGCTGTGTTGGGTCTTCGTTGCTGAGCGCGGCCTTTCTCTAGTTGCAGCGAGCGGGGGCTATTCTTCATTGCAGTGCATGGGCTTCTCATTATCGTGGCTTCTCTTGTTGTGGAGCACAGGCTCTAGGCATGCGGGCTTCAGTAGCTGTGGCATACGGGGCTCAGTAGTTGTGGCTTGTGGGCTCTAGAGCACAGGCTCAGTAGTTGTGGTGCACAGGCTTAGTTGCTCCACAGCATGTGGGATCTTCCCAGACCAGGGCTTGAACCCGTGTCCCCTGCATTGGCAGGCGGATTCTTAACCCACTGTGCCACAAGGGAAGTCCTGGCCTTTTATTTCTGATTTTTTTTTCTTCTCTTTCTTGAGTTCTGCCAAATTATTACTCACCATTTACTGTTGTCTTACTATTTCTTCCTAGCCAATTAACTTTCTCTATTACTTTAAAGAAATGACTGTCTCCTTAAATTTGTTAGGCCAATACAGTTTTTTCATGGGTTCTTTGTCACTTGTTCTTCCGTTTCTTTTTGCTTTTCTTCTTGTAACATTTTTGTTTAGATGCTGTGCTAATTTGCTTTTTATTATTATTAATCTTTGAATGACATGAACTCCACTCAGGCCAACTATTTGCAAGAGGATTGTGGAAGGAAGAAGCAAGGCTGTGTTGTGGACTAGAAGGTAGTCTCTCTTTTTTTTTTTTTTTTGCGGTACGCGGGCCTCTCACTTGTTGTGGCCTCTCCCGTTGCGGAGCACAGGCTCCGGACACACAGGCTCAGCGGCCATGGCTCACGGGCCTAACCGCGGATCCTCCCAGACCGGGGCACGAACCCATGTCCCCTGCATTGGCAGGTGGACTCTCAACCACTGCGCCACCAGGGAAGCCCCGGTAGTCTCTTTAGTATACAAGAAAGCTCTTTATGATACAGGGTGTTCTGCGCATGTGTGTGCGTGAGAGAGACAGAGAGAATGTATGTGAGAACAAGCAAGAGAAAGTTGTTTAGCCATTACTTCTTGCCTCACCAAGACAGTGCTTCCTGCAAAGATTGTGTATCTGTATGCTTTCTCATTTGCTCTTCCTTTCCTGCTAGTTCATGTTGCCAAACATTCCACGGAAGCTTCTCCCACTGCTTTTCTATGCATCCTGACACCACTGTAAACAGAAGATCTATTTCTCGTTGCTCTGTCAGTTCTACCTGAGATCTCTTTCTGCCAGAATGCTCTTTTAATCTCTTTCTGCTTACATTTGACAAATATTTCTCAAATATTTCAATTTGGGATACAGGACTCTAGTCCCATCTAAGATGTAATTACAGTTGACCTTTGAACAATGCAGGGGTTGGGCAACCAACCCTCTGCACAGTTAAAAATCTGCATATAATGTATAGTTGGCCCTCCATATACATATGTGGTTCCTCTGTATCTGCGGTTCCTTCATATATGCGGTTTTGCATCTGTGGATTCAACCACCCAGGGGTCATATAGTACTGCAGTATTTACTATTTAAAAAAAATCTACATAGAGCAGTTCAAACTCATGTTGTTCAAGGATCAACTGTACATCTCTGTCTCTCATTCTCTTTGCTGTTTCAGGGTAATTTCAGATAGAAGAAGGCACAAGTGTCTCTACTCTGTCGTCTTTAAATCAGAAGTCTTAGAGTTTTAAAACAATCCAAACGAGTTTCCAGTGTGGAAGCCTATATAAAGCAAACACTACATGATATTATATAAAGTCAACAAACTACTTAAGAGAAATATCACCAGTGACATGAGTAATCTACTTGATTTACAGAAAATGCATAAAGCAAAGATAACTGAATAAATCATGCTCATGTTCTATCTCCTAAAACTGTAAAAACTAGCAACATAAAACAATATTGATGATGGTATTAGTTTTGCTGTCAGCTAAACCTTGCTAAAATAAAACAGTCAAATATATACTCTGATAAGGACAGCTCACAAGATAACAAAAAGAATATCCTTAATTTTCAGTATTTCAGCTCAGTTTCTTGTAGTAAATACTGCATCAACATATTGTACACTGATTCCTAGTGAAATGTAAAGTAGCATTTGGAGCGTGCTACATAGCCCAGCCTTTTCTGTGCCAGAATTAACAGATGGAAAGAAAGGCCTATATAAACCACTACAGAAACATAAAGTCCAAATTAATATCTTGTTCTTTCTTTGGATATATCTCTAACCTACAGTTAATTCTTAAATGAAATAAACCTCCAGAATATATCATCAATCACAACTACATTTTTATTATCAAGATGATATCCAATTAACTTTACTTCATTACTTATTTTCTATAAATGCCAAGGCAGTTATTGCAAAGGAAGAATATTAGCCTGTCAAAACATTCCTATTTGCTAGCACCATCTCTTCATTAGGAATGGAGTTACCACTTTAAAGTGAATAATGTGATACTTTAAAAAAGAGAGGCCAAGGCTTGTTGAGTTTACCTCTAAAATCCCTCTGACACCAACTCCCTCTTCTTTCTTCACTGTCATTCTAATTTGAACTCTAATTGTACAAATGTCTTAATTGTAACTGATGTCCCAGGTTCCACTTTCTGCCCACTCATAATCTTACCTATACATTGACAGATATACCAAGTTGTTGATAAATGAATCAAATTACACCATAATCAAAATATTTCAGTGGTTCTCTACCACCTACAAATAAAGCTCAAATTCCACATACACTTGACCCTTGAACAACACGGGTCTGAACTACGCAGGTCCACTTATATGCAGATTTTTTTCAATAATAAATAGTATTACACAATCTGTTGTTGACTGAATCTTTTGGTGTGGAACTGCAGATATGGAGGGCTGACTCTGCTTCATGCAGATTTTTGACTGCAGGGAGGTGTAAAATAAAGAATGGTGCCCACCATCCAATTCTACAAGAAACAAGTAATTAGCCACTGCAGTTGCTGACCTACAACACATCTGAAAGGAATTCAGGGTGAAGATCAGGATGAGGCACTCTGTGATCTGGGGAAACAGGCAAAACAGGCCCTTAGATACTTAGAAATATTTCAGGAGAAACAGTTTATGAACCTGGACCCTTGCATCTTCCCATACTTAGAAAAGCACTAAAATCATTAACTGAGATATGTGTTCCTCGTGACTAGCAGCAACTTTCTTCAGACATGTATGCTTGAGTGCACGTACCCCTTTGCGAAAATCATGTATCTACTGACCTCCCCCACTACCTCTTCTTCCTCAGAGCTATCTGAGAGACTGTCTCCCAGACCATAGTCCTCAGTAAGTCCCCAAATAAAACAAACTCACAGCTCTCATGTTGTGTGTTTTTATTTCAGTCGACAGAGGGTTGGCACCAGCACTGTTCAAGGGTCAACTGTAATGGCACTCAAGGGTATTCACAATCTGACTGAACACACGCAAATTTTCTAGGCTTTCTCCCACTTCACACACTCTCTGGTTTTTGCCCAGGTATTCCTGGAATACACATGACCTTTCTTGCCTCTTTGCTTTATACTCATTCCCTCTTGTCTGAAATGTTCTCATCCATTTCCACAGATCCAGTTCTACACCTCTTTTCATCACTCCTCTCAAGTGACCCTTCTTTTATGAAATCTTTCATGCTCTTCAAAGTCAGAAGTGAACTCTCCTAGCTCTAAATTCCTAGTCGTACCTTCTTGAAGTGAATAAATATTTACTGTCTACCTTAACAGGCAGAGATGCCAATAAAATGCTAAGCCGGAGAGAAAATGATACAGTTCCCTATCTTCTAAGATGTTAGAGATGAGTATGTAAGAGTTTTCAAAAGAAGCATGGTGATGGTAATGGTGGTAGAAGGTATGAGGTGCTAAAGAACAGCATGGGAAGTTTTTTCCAAAATGCACAAGCACCATCCTTACCACCCTCACATCTATTAAGAACCACTGTTCTAAATTGTGATAGACTCTATCAGAGATAAATATAGAGACAATATCAAGTGTAATGGTCATGGAGCAAATACAGGTTACTATGGAGCACAAGGAGAAGAAACTAACCCTAAGGCTTTTACTACTTTCTATTTTGAATTATAGCTATTAGAATGCATGAATCATCTCCCCTACCAGCCTAAAACTGGTTGAATTATTATCAAGAAATAAGTATGCTGAGTATACTCAAAGACACTGCACAATGCTCAAGAGAACACAAAACTATTTTTAAAAAGTTTTTATTTAAAAAAGTTCTCTGTCCTACAGAAACTTCCATAATAAAACAGAATATGAAATACGAAAAAGTGATTTTTTTAGAGCTTAAAGCCTATACTTGGTTCCAACTCCTGAACAATAAACATTTTAAAATAACATATGGAGAAATATAGCATAGAACCAAAATAAAAATATTTGTGTATACATTTCTCTTTATATGTGACATTTTAGCTATCATAATAAAAATGCTAGAGAGGACAAGTAATGTATTTTCTTACATATACTTAGGTAAAGCTTCCTAAAGAAAACAGTAATAATGGCAAAGAAGAAAGAGTACCGCAGAGATGTAAATTTAAATGAGGGGGCGGGGAGATGTAATGGGGACTCTAAGGGGAGTTACCAGGTTTAAGTACCCAAGTATCTTCAAGTTCTAATGCAAATATGAGAGGGTTAATATAAGTATGGTATATTACAGCATAGAATTAGTCTTAGATGACTTGGAAACAGGCTCTAACTAGTGCATGAACTAGGATCTGGCAATGAAGAAGACAGGAATGGGCAGATCTGCTTCCCAGCTGAAGCTTTAACGGGTTGTGGGTGTCTGAGCTATCAATCCTCTCAGTCTTTTGAGCCTGGGGTAGCTAGAGTCCAAGACTGTCACCTCCAGCCAAGAACAAACACATTCTTTTACCCTTTCTTTCGCCCTTTATTATCAATTTCACTTTGTGTCAAGGCATGAGAAAGGTTGGAAAAAAACAGTGGTAGATAAAAGCCATATACAAATTTGAAGGAAAAATATACAGGATGAGAAGTTCAAGATAGCTCTCAGGCTCTTGCTACAGCCAAGAGCAGTATTTCATATTCTCTCAGCTTCCCATTTCCCTTTCACATTATCATTTGTTCTTTGATGGTAAAGGCACAAAAAACTTTGGCACCTGGCTTAACCTGACATCCCCTCTCCAACTACTTTTTGAGAATCATCTTGGTAGGGATCTGTTTGAAAGAATGTCAAACGGCCTTTCTTATCCCACTTCTCCCCACTACTGCCTTCTGGATCACCTCTCGATATCAGAGGCCCTTGGACAAGAAATAATCAGCCCTGACACTGAACTTAGGCTCATAAGATGATGTGTGCTAGCCTGGTCCCCTCAATGCTGCTAGATCCAATTTATTTAGGAACACTGGGGAGTGAGAGGAAGGTATAGGTGGTATGAATCAGACAGAACTGAGATTCAAATATGCTCTGCCCTGCAAAATAAAACAGGAGGCTAAACTACAGAGAAGAAAGAGGGCAGTCTAAATAGGCAAAGGCATGTTTTGAGATAAGGCAGCAGACTGGAAAGCATAAAGAGAAAATGCTTCTGAAGAGGTATTCAGAGTTAAGATGAAAAAAAAACAATCAACATTTTTCAGCTGCTCTAAGCCAAAAAAAAAAAGCCCGGTAGCAACAGATGCTATCCATCTTCCTTAAATATTGCCGCTCCTTTTCCTTTCCTTTCATTGCTAAATTTGCAAAAGAGTCTCAGTAGCCTGGAAGCAAAGGTTAGACTGTAAGGGTTTAAGAAGTCTCTTTATCTGCTTACCACTCATTCACTTCTTAACCCTTTGCACTGTAACCTCTCTCAATACGCTGACACTTGAAGATTAAAAAAAATTAATCTCTCCATCTGATACTCCAGAAAAATCATAAATATATAGTGACTCCTTTTGAAATGGCTATGGAGTACTGAGTTTTTAGAGAGTGTCTGAAATGAAAGACCTAGATAAGAAAGTGAAGACAGGAAGGGACTGTTATTACAGGGGCAAAGTAAAAGGGTGAAGGAAGCGGCATTGCCTAATATGCCTACTGTTCTGTGTTTGATATGAAATCTGGATGGATGTTCTCTTTATATTCTCTTGCTCCTGATCATTTTATTAGATATACCTCCCATATCTACTGGCTAATTACTACTTATAAATATTTCACCAGACTGTTGGTGATGTCCTCTTGAACATTCCACCAGCACCTAAAACAAATCACTGTCCACCTTCAAATCAGATTTCTTTCATGACCTGCCCCTCTATTCTGTTAATGGTATCCCTAATTATTTATGTTCAAAACAAAATAGTTTTTGTGGTTCTAATTCCACATCTGAGTCACCAAACTTTCTTCTTAGTGCCTCTACAAGCTGTTCTTTCTTTCCCATTTCCAGTATAGTCAGACTAATTTAAAGGCTTATTAACTCTGCCTAAATAGAAAGCCTCCTACATGAGTACAGATAGTCTCTAAGTTACGATGGTTTGACTTATGGTTTTTGACTTTAAAATGGTGCAAAAGTGACAAGCATTCAGTAGAAACTGCACTTGAATTTTGCTCTTTTCCTAGGCTAGCAATAAATGCCACATAATCCCTCATGATGCTGGGCAGTGGCAGCGAGGCACAGCTCTCAGCCAACCACGTGATCACAAGAGTAAACAACTGGCACTTATAACCATTCTGCTTTTCATTTGCAGTATTCAATAAATTATATGAGATATTCAATACTTTATTATAAAGTAGGCTTTGTGTTAGATGATTTTGCCTACCTGTAGGCTAATGTAAGTGTCCTGAAGACGTTTAAGGTAGGCTAGGCTAAACTCTAATGATATTTGGTAGGTTAGGTGTATTAACAGCATTTTCAACTTACGATGGGTTTATCAAATTGAGGAAGATCTGTACTCTACCACCAGGCTTTCCTCAAAATACCCATCTTAGGGACCAAAGTCCAGTCATTTCTATAGTACCACTTTGTGTCACTTTCCCCTGCTTTAAGAACTTCTATGGCTTATTTAGTACTAATCCCCTAAATGAACCCATCAATACAGTGCCTGCTCACCTCGGTGCATTTGTCTATGCTATTCCTTCTCTCTACAGTGCTTTCTCCCCCACATCCTGCTCCCTCACTGTCTTTTGAGTAGTTAAGAGCATAGGCTCTGAAGACAGACTGCTATGTTCAAATCCTGCTCTGCCACTTGCAGCCTATATGTACGTCCTTAGGCAGCTTACTTAATCTTTCTATGCCCCATCTTTAAAGTGGATCTATAAGTTGTACTTGACTCACAGGGCTGTTCTGACAGATTAATACATGTAAAGCACCGAACAGTACCTAGAACATGATAACTATACAATAAATGCCAGCAATAATTAATAACTGTCACCTTAAAAGCCTACTAGTAAGTCCCTCTGCTCTCAACTAAAGGCTCCCTCTTTCATATCCACACAGCATTGTGTATTTGTACTATTTCTGCAGTCTTAACTAGTTATAGTTCCTTGAGACAGGAGGCTATCGTATGTTTCCATATTCCCCAGTATTCCATATTCTGTAGTCTTCCAGTAAAATTCAAGCACAGACACAGATTTTAAAAGATTTATGATGGACCTCTGTTGCCCCAAGAGCTCTGTGTGCCCAGAAGAGTATACAAAAGTATTTGAGGTAAGTGGTGAATGCGAGCAACTGCAGGTGAAGAGTGACAGCCAGAGTTTATGTCACACAGGTCAGTTTTTGGTTTGTTCCCTCCTTCATTTTTCCATTAAGTTCACAAGTATCACTGAGCCCTATGTACATCCTATAGACACCAGGCAACCTGCTAGCTGTTCCCTGTCACAAGACTCTACAGTAGAAATAATAGATTATGTTTATTTCAAAGGCAGCAGAAAGTTGAGGAACCAAGGATTTCTTTTGACCTAAACATTATTTACACACATTATTTCATGGGTCATTCAAGAGCTACCTTAGTAGCATACACACCAGTGTAAAAACACTGGCTGTCTTTGGGTTGGAAGGACTGTAGGTGCTTTTCTTTTTCCTTTTTATTTATCCTATGTGAATATCGATTGATTTTGTAATGAGAAAAAAAAAATACTAAGTTTCAAAAAAAACTTTTAAAAAATTCTCTTATTCTGTGGCTCAATTAACAAATACTACAGCCCACACACATTATAAGCTTTAATTATCTTACTATCTTCCAATTTTTGGAGTAACAGAATAGTGTTAAACCAAGCTATTTTTAACTGAGTAAAGTCTGCCCCTCAAGAATGCAAGTACTTAACTGCTTGGTTGAGGATATCTGGGTGTTATCTTAGTAAAACTATAAAGCTAATCAAACAAACAGAATCAAACATAGGGCTCAGCAAGCATCAAGTACTTACTACAAAATATAAAGTGTGAATATATGTACATACATAAAATCTGGATGGATGTTCACCAATATATCAATAATGGTCATCTCGGGACTTCCCTGGTGGCGCAGTGGTTGAGAGTCTGCCTGCCGATGCAGGGGACACGGGTTCGTGCCCCGGTGCAGGAAGATCCCACATGCCGCGGAGCGGCTGGGCCCGTGAGCCACGGCCGCTGAGCCTGCGCGTCCGAAGCCTGTGCTCCGCAACGGGAGAGGCCACAACAGTGAGAGGCCCGCGTACCACAGAAAAAAAATAAAATAAAAAAAATAATGGTCATCTCTAGGTGTGGGGATTGGCATGATTTTTACATTGTTCTTTATGCTTTTTTTATAGTGTCCCCAAATTTTTATAATGAGCATATATTATTTTCATAAAGACAATAAAATTATTAATAAAAACAGCTGATAATTAGTAGTAGTGGCTTAATACCTGCTAGACAGGATCTAGATCTTTGCTACTTAAAAGTATGGTCCTCGGATGAGCAACACCAGCATCATGCTGGAGCGTGTCAAAATGCAGAAGTTTCAAGCCATACTGTAGACCTACTGATTCAGAATCTACATTTAATCTACATTTTAAGATCCTCAGGTGATTCATATTTGCATTAAAATTTGAAAAGCACTGATTTGGACACTACAGCCTTTACATGCAGGGACGATAGGAACAACATCTGCCTTCTTCATTGTACATGCCTAGCACACAGCAGTGCCTGAAACACACAAGTATTTGTTGAATAAATAAGCATGTAAATGATATTACTTCTGAATAGACAATCAGAACGACAGTGGAGACTGTATCTGTTTGAATTATTTTCTGCTAGAGTTCCCAAAAATGATTGCTTAGTATTAATATTTACTGTAAATGCTGTTAAATTATTTTAATAAAAATGCTGGCCCCCAAAATGTAATCCTTTTTGAAAAGGAGTCCTAGCTCACAGCCCTGAGATCTACATGTCTCCTTCAATCATTTCTCTAGTCTCCTATCTACGCGCACACCCTATAGTTACTCTTTACAATCTCTCCCTAAAAGCAAACTCATTTTCAAGATTTTAAATACCACCTCTGAGAGAAAACTTACTACTTAAGTTTCAGTCTATAAACCCCATCTGTCTATATAACCAACTCTATTTCCTACACCTCAAAGTTAACAATTTTATTCTCCATCTACTATCTCCCTGCCTCCTTCAAAGAGAATAGTTCTCCATCCTCACAGACTCATGTTTTACAGGTTTTAGAGAAGAGAGACCACCTAATCCAAAAACATCATTTTACAGAGGAGAATAGGATCTGGAAGAAATAAATGACAGCTCAAGAGGCTAGTTATTGGCAACGCAAAGCTACAATCTGCAACACCTTACTCCCAATACATTATCACATGCTAAAATTCTGATAGAATTCTCATTTTTATCAACAGCACTTAAATTCACTTTTGAGAAACACAGGTTCAAAATAACAATCGCCTAGATCCAAGAAATCAAGTACTGTATATTGTTGACATTTCTCTCATTCCTTTTTTCTTCCTTTTCAGAACGTACTGCATTTTCTTTCCACTTGGGGTTCCTTCAACCTCTAGTGCCATACTTCCCAAATCCTCCATCCTCTCAAAGCCTACCTCCGCAAATATACTCTAAAATGCCTATTCCTGTCTTCTGTATCTTTATCTATGGTGCTCAGCAGAGATAGCTCCTGATGACTCAAACCCTATCCATCCTCAAAGTTCAGCTCAATCCCAGTCTTTTTTACTTTTCCCAATTCCTAATGTACTGCTCCATCACTCACTTTCGTATTTATTCATAGGCTGATGTTTATTCTTTGTAAACCTGCTATCTTCAAAAGTAGAAGGAACCTGTTGTTATCTAGGTCCTCCGTTTACATCTGAGAAAACTGAGGCCCAGAGAGAAGCGACTTCTCTCATGTTACTTGAGAAATTGGTGATGGTGATGAAATCTTAACTCAGTTCCGCAGATTCCTATCCAAAGCTTCGGTCATCTCTCTCTCTCTCTCTCTCTCATATGAAACTTTATTTAGCGTGGCTAGCTGTGTCCACCCCATTATTAGGCACACAAAAGGGACGCTTCAGTAAATACTCCTCCAACTGAACTGAAAGCTGAACCCAGGGGGAAAGCATAAAAGAAAGGGATGGTTAATTAAATTACCCTCACTCTAGAAAACTGCTGTAGCTCCCCCACTACCCAAGGAAGCACTCCACACTCCCTCATGGGGCATCAAGGTTCGTCCCAGTTGAGACCCAACGGTAGCTCCCGCCACATTTCTGGGCCTTCCGCCTCCGCACCCATTCCTCCAGCCATTACCCTAACACGCAGTGCTGCCCAAACCTGGTAGTCCCTTTCATGCCTCTGCACCTCTGCACACACGGGCCCCACAGCCTGCAATGCTCTCCTCCCTCCCGCCGACCCCTGCCCCCGAGATCCTCTTGCAAATCCCGAGACAGCTCTCAGGACCCTACTCAAACGTCACTACCCCAGCCGGGTCCTACAAGGGTCTCGACCGTCCTCCAACACCGGACCTGTCCCGGGATGAGGATTTTACTTGCTGACAAGCCCAAGAGCGTGGCAGGGACGCCGAAGCGCACATCCACCCCGAGGTGCTCGTGGACTGCCTCACTGAGTATCCCCCGCCCGGAGCGCACTCGACCTATGGCCCGCCTGGGCCGAGGCAAGTGCCCATTAGGCTGGACAAATGCCCAGTGACGGTACCCAAGCCACCGGCGACACCCGCCTGAGGCGCCCACCCATCCCCGGAGGCCAAGCCGCGCCTCTCACGCCTTACCTCCGCCAACACCAGCGGCAACGCCGCTTTACGGCACTCACAGCAACCGCTGCAAAAGGGGCCGTCAAGCGCGGAGCCTTTACGTACCGGTTGGATTGGTGTCGTAGCAGTTAACCCCGGACTCCGCCTGGTCTGCTACCAACGCTGCTTCCTCACCGAAGTTTACGGAGCCCGGCGATTTCCTGGCTTTGGGGATTTAGACACGTAGCCAAAGCTCTTTTTATCTGTTGCCTAGGTGACAACTACAGCAGGGCACTGTGGCGATCTGAGATTTTAGGAATTGCTCCTAGAATTGGAGAGGCACCAGCTGAGCTGTGTTTCCCAAAGTGTGTGAGTTTGCCAGATAAAATATAGGATGCCAGTTAAATATGAATTTCAGATAAACAACGAATAATTTTTGAGTGTGCTTTGCAGAGGGATTCAGAATAACTCCCTGAACTCTGGTTTGGGTACCGTCGGGTGAGATGGGAGATAGATTGGGAAACAGTAGCCGAGTTAATATCGCTCTTGAGGTTGAGGTGTCTGTGGGACGTGCAAGCTCCCGCGGACTGTTATACTCCTGTTAAGGACTGGAAACATACATACTCAATTCTGGACCTGGTTGTTTAACTGTGTAATCCAAAGAATTATTGTTAAGTATCACAGATGAATCAATTTTAACATAATCTTCAAAACTATAAAGCACTAAACAAATTACTGTCATTTGAAGTTCTTTCTACAAAAATTACTATTACCAGCCCATGGTGAAAACTGAAAATACTCCCCTCATATATTTGAGTTGTTTTCTAAACTTTTTTTTTTTTTTTGCATTTTGAAATAATTTTATCATAATAGTATAGAATGCTGGTATACATAACATACATTTATTGTAGTAGTACATATGTTGTATATACATTTTCTTACACCCTGAATTATTTTTAGTGGGCTAACTTGGTTTCCAACTTGATGCATGATATATACATTTTTGTGCCCTCTAGCATACCACATACCATTATGTATGTTCAGTAAAGCACATGGAATCTAAACTGTTTTTTGGAAAAGTATAAAATGAAAAGTCCTTTTCCTTCTCATTTCCCAGGGGTTATGATCCTTATCAGTTTCTTGTTTTTCCTTCCAGAAGTTTTCTGTGTACATACAAGTTTATGCTGTATGTAACCAGATGAGGCCAGTATTCCAGAGACAAGTGTTAGTGGAAAAGGAAAAGTTGCTTTATTCAGGAGTCCAGCAACATGGGAAGATGGTGGACTGATGTCCTAAGACCATCTCGAAACTGCTAGTTAGGAGACAGAGGTTTTAAAGGCAGTGTGAGGGAGGGGGCAGTGCACGTGATCAGCTCGTGCACAGTTCTTGGATTGGTTGGCATCAAGGTGAAGTTTCCAGCATCACCAATCTTCTGGTTTCGACTAGTATGTTGTCTACGTGCTTGTGGTCAGCAGTTGTCATCTGGTGGGGGTCTGCTTCCTGTTAAAATAACTTAGGACTGTGTGTCAGACCTTCATTTATCTCTTTCAGGGAAACGGGAGTTTGATGATTCTATGTGGCTGGTTTATAGTCTAAATTGTTGCCAGTTTCCCAGCTCAACAGCTATTCTTTGTTTCTACATCTTCCTATTTCCTAATCATTCACTCTTGAGCCAGCCTTCTGAGAATTAGGGGAGGCCTGGGAGACTAAAGCTTTTCTACAATCAAGAGGCAGGTGGAGGACGTGGGGGTGGGAGGGAGTGTTTGTCCCAGGGATGCCCCATAGGGTCTTGCTTGGTTACAATCTCCCTTTTTCTTTGATACTCCTCAATCCTGAGGTGTGGAACAAGAAAGGAAGTAAGGTTTGGGATAGAGAGGTTAATCATAAACTCGGCAGAGGAACTCAGTTTTAGGGAACTCAGTTTTATGTAGAGTCCTCTGATTACTTAGAACTGGTAGTTGGTAGGTTAATTTAAAAAGACATGGACATATATATACTAACAAACGTAAGGTAGATAGCCAGTGGGAAGCAGCCGCATGGCACAGGGAAACCGGCTCGGTTCTTTGTGGCTGTCTGGAGGGGTGGGATAGGGAGGGTGGGAGGGAGGGAGACAAAGAGGGAAGAGATATGGGAACATATATATATGTATAACTGACTCACTCTGTTATAAAGCAGAAACTAACACACCATTGTAAAGCAATTATACCCCAATAAAGATGTTAAAAAAAGGTAGAGAGTGGCACAGACTAATATATACTACCAAATGTAAAATAGCTAGCTAGTGGGAAGCAGCCGCATAGCACAGGGAGATCAGCTCGGTGCTTTGTGACCACCTAGAGGGGTGGGATAGGGAGTGGGAGGGAGATGAAAGAGGGAGGAGATATGGGGACATATGTATATGTATAGCTGATTCACTTTGTTATAAAGCAGAAACTAACACACCATTGTAAAGCAATTATACACCAATAAAGATGTTTTTTTAAAACAAAAGACATAGAAGAAGGAAAAGAAAAAAGTAGGTAGCACCCAGAGGAAGGAAGTTACCAAAGATTAACAGGATCATTGGACACAGGTGCTAACCTGAGGGACCAAAGATGGTAAATTTTGAACATCAAAATGAATAACTGCTATTGATTAAACACATCAAATATATGAAAATTCTTGACTTCATGATTCCTTAAAAATGAAACTCATTAGTCATGATTGAAGATTGCCAGGGCACCACCTCACTATCCTGAAACTTGATAAAAATATCAAGCATTTTTCTGGCCTTTCTTATTGGAACAGGATTTCAGTGTAACCAAAATGCTAATGAGAATTCCAGCTAATAAATGATGAATGATAGAACAATCATTGCTACTCCTAATGAAGTATGAAGGACAGCCCTCATCAGTAGAGGCTAAAATTAAGTTGAAACGTTGATGGGGAACTTTTCAGTAGACGGATTAGCCTGGCACCACCTGAACCGACTGATCAATCTTTTTAAATGGGACAACTTGCCATTATGCACTTACGGATGTGATGCAACAGAAAGTACACAGCACCACCTGTGAAGGATTCTTGCCTTAAAATTGAAACTGCAGGCTTCCCTGGTGGCGCAGTGGTTGAGAGTCCGCCTGCCAATACAGGGGACGCGGGTTCGTGCCTCGGTCCAGGAAGATCCCATATGCCGCAGAGCGGCTGGGCCTGTGAGCCATGGCCGCTGAGCCTGCGCGTCCGGAGCCTGTGCTCCGAAACGGGAGAGGCCACAACAGTGAGAGGCCCGCATACCTCACAAAAAAAAAATTAATAAATAAAAATTTAACTAGATTTAACAAAGGCTATAGAGAATAGATCAGAATGTGGGACATTCTACAAGACAAATGCCCCAGTTTCTTTATCAATGGCATTTAAAAGGTGGGGAGAGAACTAATACAAAATCAGAGACTTAAGAGACATAACCAAATGCAAGGCATGGACCTTGTCTGGATCCTGATTTGAAAAAAGCAACCATAAAAAGATTTTTGAGACAACTGAAATTTTAATATGGTCTGGGCCATTAGACAATATTAATTTTGCTAAGAATGTTAATGGAATGTGGCTGTGTTTAAAAGAAAAAGTCATCATTGATGCATATTACAGTACTACTTATGAGTGAAACTTTTTAAAACAAAAAAATGACACAAACATGGCAAAATGTTAACAACTGATAAATTTAGGTGATGAGCATAAAGGTGTTCATTATAAATAGCCTCTCTACTCTTCTGTATGTTTGAAAATTGTCATGATAAATTAATAAGAAAAAGGGAAAAATTATCAGGTTCATAAAGGGCATAACAAATATTATTCCATGTAAAGCTTTAAAAAATGCAGTAATAGGGCTTCCCTGGTGGCGCAGTGGTTGAGAGTCCACCTGCCGATGCAGGGGACACGGGTTCGTGCCCTGGTCCGGGAGGATCCCACATGCCGCGGAGCGGCTGGGCCCGGGAGCCATGGCCGCTGAGCCTGCGCGTCCGGAGCCTGTGCTCCGCAACGGGAGAGGCCACGGCAGTGAGAGGCCCGCGTACCGCAAAAAAAAAAAAAAAAAAGGAGAAAAAAAAGAAAATTTCATTAACCCAATTTTTTTTTTTTTTTTTTTTGGCTGCGCTGTGTGCCATGCGAGATCTTAGTTCCCGGATCGAACCTGTGCCCCCTGCAGTGGAAGCACAGAGCCCTCACCGCTGGACAGCCAGGGAATTCCCAACATTGGCCAATCTTTTGATTTGAACTATGGTCTTTTTAAGTGTGGATCAACTGATTAGTTTGTCTTACGAAAGCCACAGTCATAATAGATCACCTGTAGTTTCTGGTATGTTTCTTTAAAGTGGACCAGGAACTTACAGATACAAGTGAAGGAATCTCAACTCAGAGTCCTAGATGTGTATTTTTCTTTTTTGCAATCCTCTGTAATTTACAATTATCTTGGACACAACTAACTTGTCAGCCACTTGCTCTTCATCGCTAAAGTTCCCTCCACTTGAATTTCATTGGTTTATGTAATATTTAAATTATATAATTACAACAATGCCACTGGCAGAACAAGTTTGGGAACAAACAGCTGACTAGAGGTATACATACCATGCAACTGGTGGGAGCAGTACTTCTATAGCATACAAGGGGGAGCCCCGCTGTGAGCCTTCAACTCACTGTGAATCCTAGTCAGTATGCTTTAACCTGGTTAGCCAGTCCAGTTGGAGAAGGGGTACGAGGATTGGTAAAAACAGACTCTAGTATAAGCAAACATCCATCTTTTAAAAATTATTCAGATGCTGAAGCACATACACATCCTGGGCCACCCTAACACCGTGGGGCCCGGGGCAAGAGTAGAAATGGAGGCCCAACTTGACATATAAGTGTCTAAATAGGTAACAGTCAATCATATACACATACATACATACATACACACACTTCTATCTTGACAAATATTTCTTCTCAAGGAACAGAAATCTAGGTTCAAAACTGAATTCTTGGGCTTCCCTGGTGGCGCAGTGGTTGAGAGTCCGCCTGCCGATGCAGGGGACATGGGTTCGTGCCCCGGTCTGGGAAGATCCCACGTGCCCCGGAGCGGCTGGCCCCATGAGCCATGGCTGCTGAGCCTGCGCGTCCCGAGCCTGTGCTCCGCAACGGGAGAGGCCACAACGGTAAGAGGCCCACGTACAGCAAAAAAAAAAAAAAGGCAGAGATGGGAAGGACACCCCATGAGCCATGGCTGCTGAGCCTGCGCGTCCCGAGCCTGTGCTCCGCAACGGGAGAGGCCACAACGGTAAGAGGCCCACGTACCGCAAAAAAAAAAAAACTGAATTCTCAGACATGTGCTGGAAGGTGATAACACGAGAACCAGGTTGGCCTGTTCTCCCCACAAGTCCCTGGGTCTTTTTCCTTTTAACGTCTAGTTACAGCTTGCCACAAGGGTCCTGGTAAGCATGAAGGTGGACACCCCAGTCTGCACATCCAAGCCCCATCCACACTCCTCCCAAACTGCCTCCCCTTGAGTCTAGGGGTATACACCTGTAGTGCAGTGCAGGATGGATTTGGGGAAGAGGCCTGCCATGTGCTGTGTAAGCAAGCTTTGGGCTGGTGGGACAGGGAATTATGGGGTCCTAGCTATCTGGTTCATAGCCAGGAACACAGACTGCAAGTGGGCGTGATTTCTTAGCTCCTTCACTTTTTCATTCCATGGAGAGGCACAGCCAGAGAGTGAGGATCATGGCAGGGAACCCCTCTTGCCCAAGTCGAAGTATACACACCCCCCACCATGGTATCATGCTATATATACTGCTGGACTTGCTTTTTCCATTTCATAGTATCATGAAAACCCTTCCATTAATAGCATATTCTGTATCAGCTGTGTAGGGTTACCTGGAAGCATCACAATCTAATCCCATGACCTTGTGCAAAATGGGCATAAACATACTACTAGTACCATGGAGTATAAACATAAAATGAGGTGTAGTAACGGAAACACTTGGACAGAAAAGTAGAAGGCACAAAATTTCCTGAGCTCTCACCCCAGAGATCCAGTGAGGCACAGTAGGACTGGTATACCAAGGAAAATGTTCTCTAATTGAGGAAGCCAATTCCCATAATGGTCTACATATTTATAACATTTTGGGAGGGAGGCATGCAGAATACATCTAGACAAGTATATAACAACTTGTGTAGCAACTTAGAAAAGGGGAGCCTTCAGAATCTTGGTAAGCCCATTGTTCACTTAACAATTAGGTTGTTCGTATTTTGCTATCAAAATGCTGCAATGAGTACTTATTTGCGAGTATATATGTAAGAGAAATACCTAGAAATGGAATTAAACTTTTCAAAGTATGTATATTTAATACCTTGATATTACTTAATTGTTCTCCAGAAATGTTGCACCCATTCACACACTCCATCTTCTATATGAGGGTACTGGTTTCTCAATATCTTTTGTCACATTCCTCTCCCTGTGACTCAAGACTATCCAGTATCTCTTCATTCTTCTCTTGGTGAAAATGATCTTAGTTACAGGAGATCCAGCCTCATCTGGTCATAGATTGGTTTTCTTTTTTATCCTAAACTGGTTTCAAGTTAGAATATAAATTTTAAAAAATCTGAGGTTCTGGTTCTCTCCTAGCTACCATCTACCAAAATGTAATGCAAGATGTGACAAGCTCCAAAGACAGAAACTAAGTTCCTGGCTTATGTTATAGTTACCTATAGCATGTCTCTTCTTCCATCTATAGCTGCACTGTACCAAACAGCAGCTATTAGCAAGATGTGGCTCTTTACATTTAAATTACAATAAAAATTTTAGTTCCTTAGCTGAACTAGCCACATACATGGAAAGTGCTCAACAGCTGCCTATGGCTAGTGGCTACTGTGTTGGACAGCCCAGATACAGAACCTTCCATCATTGCATACAATTGTGTTGAACAGCACTACTCTAAAATAATCTTTGGGGTCAAAAGTACTATGTCACTTTTATCTTCTCATGCTCAACAGCACATTGTAGATATCTAATGAGAGTGGATAAAAATGCAAGCACTGAAGCAAAAGATAGCAGGAAAAAAAGTTTAATTTTTAGATGAGATATTCCAGGTGCTTTTCAAAGAACTTAACTTGGTCATTCTATACACAACATACAATCATTTCAACATACAAGTTACTCCACTTTGAATACTCTATTTTAAAGTTTAAAAAAACATTTTAAAAGCTTTGTCTTGTTTCCAAGGAAAATGAGGCAAAATGCTTATTATAAAACACTAGTTTGCAGCACTGCGTAACTGCTTAATTATAAAGTAGTCCATTAATGTCTGTCATCCTTAACTTAAAGGTTAAACCTGAGGAATTAGAATTTTTATTATCAGAACTGCATAGTAAAACCATGTCCAGATGATAGAAACACCAAACAATCTGTGGATCAAGACAACCTGTAAACCATTTAATCCAATTTAAAGCAAAACAAGTAGGTTAGAAGAGATACTAAATGATATCCAGTTTGACAGAGTTTTGAAATGCCTCATCATGTTTTAAAAAAATGACAATGCAACAAAAGTTGTCAAATGTTTTAAGTGGGCATATTCACCTTATATCATTTATCTGATGACAGCAAACTGTTGAACCATTCCAAAACTGTTGTTTTGGAAAGAATTATTTAGGCCAAATTCAGTCTTTGCATGTGGCACTGAGCAGTCATAAATTGAAAGTGCAAATGCCGGGATGGAAACATAGCTTAAATCATTTATTTATGCTACTATTCTACTCTGACACACTTTAATGCTGTGGGAAAATTTTTACAGTTCTGTAAGTCTTAATAGAGTAACAGGATTGATGAGAAAATACAAAAAGGCCACAAGTCATGCATAAACTAAAAATAATAAAGGATATTTTAATTAGGCTTTCTTCTTTTTAAAAAAAATCATGTTTCATGTCCTGGTGATACCACTTTAAACACATGCTTTGTCAAAGTAAATGGCATCTAGAGGTATCCAAACACTTAAGTCCATTATTAACTGAAAGTAATACCTTACATTTACATAGCATTTTACTGTTGTTGAAGCAATTTCACACACTCCATTTCATTTTATTCCTCACAACAGCCCTGTGAGGTAGGCTGAACAAGTTACAATATTTTATGTAAGGCAATGGAAGCCCAAAGATGATAAATGATTTAGGTAGAGATAACACATCTAGTATATGGTAGAGCTAAGGTGATTCATTTTAAATACTTTAAAAGAAATTAAGCCAAAATATTTTTTGTTACATCCAGAAAATTTAGACTAATGATTTTTAATATAAATTACTCCAACTTTAGCTACTATTATCTTACAGTATGAATTAGTTATAAATTTGATTTTAAAGAGTCTTCCTTAAAAGGTAAATTAGACTCAATGCTTTGGTACCTTAGAGATACTGGAAATGTTTTTTTAAAAAAAGCATTTTCATAACCCTTAGACTCTCCAAAAAGTTCCAATACTAATAAAAATGCCTTTTACCAATCACTTACAATTTGACTTATTTTAAAACTGGCCCAAACTTAAGAAGCTCCAAGCCAAAGCAAACACATTCACCTACCTGCTGTCCTACATACTGTGAAATCCTCTGTATGTCCCTTCCCAAGGACCAACTTACATTGAACGGGTACCATTAAGAAAATATATCAAAAAAAAAAAAAAAAGAAAGAAAGAAAATATATCAATTTAACATAGCTCAAATGATTACAAATCAGAAGTCAGTACCTTATATTGACCCAGAAATAACAAATACTGTTTTTTTTGTTTGTTTTTTGTGTGTGTGTGTGTTACGTGGGCCTCTCACTGTTGTGGCCTCTCCCATTGCAGAGCACAGGCTCCGGATGTGCAGGCTCAGCAGCCATGGCTCACGGGCCCAGCAACTCCGCGGCATGTGGGATCTTCCCGGACTGGGGCACGAACCCGTGTCCCCTGCATCGGCAGGCGGACTCTCAACCACTGCGCCACCAGGGAAGCCCACAAATACTGTTTTAATTTAATAAGTGAGTAGTCTGGGGAGAAAAGTACTATGACAATCTCTGATATCTATTGAATATTTATAAGCCAATACTAACCTTTATATGGCATACCCAACAATATCTTTTCAACAAAAACATATACCAAATATAATCCACTTAACCTCCAAATTACTCAAAAAACTTAAAGTATTTACATTAATCAAATATTCCAGGTAACAAAGCTATCATATGTGACATATCAAGATCACAAACATTTGCATAATATGAATACTGTAAGATATACACAAAACTAAAACTATGCTGGATATGAGATAATCTTTCTGCAATGATTAAGGAAACATTCATGATCTCTTATAAGTGCTCTAGTACTGGCATTATGAAATGTAAATTAAAAATAACAAATAATTTTATGGTTATTTGGATGTTGAGTAAATTTATGCTGACCATACACTTCCCTAAGAGAATATATCCAGTGTAAAAATAAAATCAAGGAAGAAACTTCTCCAGACACATTTTATGTGACTACATATAAGTGAACCATTTTATATGCAGTTAATTAGAATTTTTTTTTACAAACTCTAACATTTACTTTTTAAAATTTCTGACTTATTAGCAAAAACATTGTTTTTAAGATGCAAACTATGTCTTACCACACAAAAGCAGCAAAACTACTATATGCACAGAAAATCACACTTCACTAATTTGGGAAATCCAAATACAAAGTATGACTGTCATATCCCAGACACTTAAATATTTGTTGTATGAATTAGCCAATGAATGAACACTGACCTTACAAATATGGGTTTTTTTAAAAAGAATTATCATCATGATTTTTACATATAGTCTGTAGTTTATTTAGCCTAGATTCACATATTTTATAGAAGTCTACACTGTCTCTTTAAAATTAATACTCTGAAACAATCATTTTCCATATATATCCTTTTCCAATTTTTTCCCATGTTTCCAAAAGACACTATCTAAGTATCTTAATAATTTTATGGGAAAAGTATATATAAAAAAACTAATCATTCTAGGTAAGTCATGGAATAGAGTATCTTAGCCTAATTAAAAGATTTCATTACAAATTATTTATTCTTTATACCACCAAGGATCAGTCTCAAAAATTCAAATTACACACGATACTGTACACATCTTAATTTCATAAATGAGCAAATAAAGCCAAGCCAGTATGTCTCTTTAGATGATAACATGGGGAAAAAATGATTGCAGAACAAATTCGGTCAAGTCTAGCTGTACAGCAGCAGTTCATGGTTTGTCAAAATGGTACAGGTGCCATCAGTTAAAGCCATGTACAGACAGGCACGCCTTTAATACTTTCAATTTGTTTACCTACACCTGGAACATTCAAAGAATTACTGTATATTAAATTTGTATGTATATTCAGTTAGTAAATGCTTGGTATATACATATTTATGAAAAGTTAAAGATGTATGTGACAGTCAGTCCAAAGAGTCAAAATGAATTGTAAAAGAATTCTTTTTCTAAAGTGCTTAAGGCAATTCCTTCATTTCCTTATCCAGTTTACTAAAACTGCTTTGGGATTCAACTGCTAAAAGAGAAAGGCAATACTAAATGTATGTTTTTATAAAACATAATTTTTTTTACACCTGTGATAATATACATTACCGTCAACCTCTCATGCATGTCTTTTATAGAAAGCAATCATGTTTGACCTGTCAAAACGAAGAGTAAAAAAAAAAACAATAAAGAATATTTGAAAAGGTATACCAACTTTCCATAATGTCTTCAATTGAGTGCAAAAAAATCTCAATATTTTTTAATTCAAATGTCAAAGAGAATGTTATATACTGTGTGTCAAGTTAATAGTTACCTTAATTTGAGACTATGTAAATAGGCACTACAGTTAGACTATTTTCTAGTTTGAAAATAAGGGTGGCAAACTTCCTCCAGTTTAACTTAACACAAATAAACGTAAATTAACTAAGCTAAAACCCCACACATTTTCTTCTTTTTTTTAGAGACTTTTAAGAAGAAGCACAGTAAAAGGAAAACCTCAGATTCTTATTCTGAGGTATAATAGTATTACTTCAAATGAATTTTCCAAATGAATACTAAATGATATCCAGTTTGACATATGGATATGTCATATGAAGGGTTTCAAATGATGACATGCGCACAGGAAGAATAATATGCACTCCTCCAGCCCCTGATTAATATTTCCTTTTCCTCATGCCCCTGCAATAAAAGCCCCTTACCAGTATAACATAATGGTCTCTGGTTTAAATATCAGTTGACACTGCATGGGGAATGGAGCAAGAGCATGCTTAGAGGAAGAAGGCACTTAAAATTAAAGAGAGGATACAATTATATAGACATAACTGCAAGTTTTTAATACGAGAACTTCTGGCTTTTTCTGTGTCATTTTGTTAAAATATACATAACTGTTCACAGAAAGCAGTTCACATAAAGCTCCACCACTAACTTACTGTTTTCAGGTTTAACTCTATGAAAAAGAATTATAACTTCCTGTTTCCTTAGGTCCTAGAACGACCCTGCTGTAGGGACATCCAAAAATTTCTTTCAAAATCTCTAGGAGAAACAAAAATCAAAATTATATTTATTTGGAGAATCAAAAGAATATCTACTGACAATGTCATTCTCTAAACTTCATTATAGTCTTTAAAATATGTCATCAGACAATGGTATAGATATGAATGTCCTCTGAAAAAATAATACCCAGTTCAAATGAAATTCCTTATTTAGATTTGTTTTACAATGAACAAAACACCCTATCAGTAAACTTTAAGAGAGAATGAGCTGTTCCTATTCCACAGGGCTTTCTGTAGAAAGCAATTCAAATGTAATAAGCAGCAATGGTCACTTCTAGGGAGGTTGTCATAACACAATATACTTAAAATGTGAACGCAAGAAAGTCAACATGAGAAAGTAAAAGTTTCAAAAATTAAGGAATATACAAATCCTGACCTCTTTAAAATGCTCAATGGATTCTTAAATACTGTAATTACAACTTTCAGTTTGGCTCAAAGGACTTGTTACAAATTTTAATCAACTTTAAAAATATAAATACTCTTCTCAATAACCATGAGTGTTACTCATTGTTTAACACATTTTCCCTAAGTTTGGTAAAGATTACTCTATGTTGATTTTTGGAAGAATTACAACCCTTTAGAAAGCAAATGCATGTAGCAAAAAGACTGAGAGAAAAACCACCTCTGAATAGTTATATTTGAAAAACTCATATGCCAAATAAGTCAGAGATTTGTAGTTTTTCAAAACAGTTGTTTAAACCATTCCATCTTATTAAAAAGCAGATTTAAATGACTTCAGTAAAGAATAGTTTTAGGCACCTCCCTTTATAACCTATTCCTCGTAGATAAAACTTGTATAGGGAGCTTTCTCTACTTACTATACAGCTTTAATAAACTTTCATCTTCCTAGAAATGTTAAAAATCAGTTATTACCAAATTCAAGTGGGAATTTACCAAAGGTAACTATTAAAGGTAGTATTAAACTAGACAAAAAATCAGAAAATATAAAGCATTAAAAAATCTTACCCATCATCCAAAACGATGGAAAGAAAAGTCTAATTAAACAGGGTAACATATAAAGAATATCCCTTTGCAGCAGGTAAAAAACTGAAATTTGGGTGATTTTAAGCTATTTTGTCTAGAAACTTCCTATCCACTTTCTTTTTTGAGTTATAACCATAAGAGAAATATCACAATATTTGGAAAAGAGAAAATGATATTCAATCCAGTCAATAAACAAAAGACGATAATTTAGCAAACCTCAGCTTGTTTATAAAAGGGGAAAAATAAACTATTGTAAGAAAACCTTTCTAGCACCCCCAAACAATTATTTCCATTTTTAGAAAACCACGGAGGACTTTATAGTTTTCAAGCTTCAGTGTAAGAACTAAATAACAGGTAGTGATGACATTAAAAAAGAGAAAGTACAGAGGAAAGAAGACAAGATTTAAATGCTTTTCCCTCAGGTCCTAGGGCTACCATATGTAACTAAACGTATTAGAAGAACCAAAGTAATCCAAGAAACACAAAAATGAGTTTCTATGTAACTACTTAAACACTGCCTTTTTCTCCCATTTACTCTTCAAAACATCAGTTTCTTGCTCGATGTCTGCTTGCTTCTCTGATATTGCTCAGCAGGTTCCTGTGAATGCTTCGTACTAGATGCTTGATGCTAACAGATTCCACACCTTAAAGCAGAATGTAGCAAACCTGATTTCCACCACTCAAAAATTTCTGTGATTAGTAACTGCACAGAAAAGGCCACCCATTCAAGAAGGGGTGAGGGAAGGTAAACATATTCTGAATAGGCATTACTGAGTAATATTGTTTAGGCTGCTAGCCGAACCAGTCATTCCATTTTCACTTTTCTGAAGTGTTCTCACAGCACTTGGAACCTGCATCCCAGTATTCAAAGAAAGTCCACCGCACCAAACCTAAGAAAGGACAAAAACAAAGCTTCAGTCAGATTTCAAATCAAGTGAAAACTTAAATGATCCTCATATTTCCATTTGAAAGGCAAAATGCCACATAAGTGAACATTATCAAATTCCAAACTGATAACCTTTGTATGTGAACTGAGGGGAAGTGGAAAGACTAACTCAAGAGTCTTCTAGAACCAAAGAAGTCTTTTAGACTTTCCAAGAGACCAAAGGAAGTCTTTATGATAGCAGAACCCACTGGAGCTGCACACAAGAAAGGGAAGTAAGGGCTGTAGAAATTTAGAGACTAAATTGGATTAATCTAGGCAAAAGACATTATCATTATTGATGCTAATGTTCACAACCAAGATAAGTGTACAAACAGTCAACTTCTTTACCCCAATTACTGCTTTAGATTTTGATAACAAGGTGTGGCCTGACACTATAGGAATTTAACACCCCTCTGTTAACAGAGTAATTCCATGAGTTCCTTCCGTAGCTTGTTAACAATAAGGACTCTTTTATAATTCTTTAAGGTTGTCAGAGGAAAATGCAAATGACAATATCCAGATACACTTGCCATATTCTATTATCATAAATGTGAATGAGTTTATGAAACATAAAACTGCCTCACTTGTGAACAGAGCAGCTGTCATTCAGTAAACTATAACTTATTTGGAATACAGTCAAGAGAATTAAAATGTGAAAATATGAATCAGTTAAACTATCATCAACTGCCATTTATGTAGCAGACATAAGCATAAATCGAGGGAGAGTCTCGAAATTTTTTAAGTATTCCCAACTTCAACTATATCCTAAAGTATTAAATATTTACTAAGTAACTATAGCATAGTTACAAAGAATTTGCTGACCTGTGAAATGTATAACTATATAATTAACATTCTAAAATATTAATGACAGAAGGTAATGATAACTCTTAAAATAGAAAAACAATACAAAAACATGGGACTTCCCTGGCGGTCCAGTGGTTAGGACTCTGTGCTTCCAATGCAGGGGGCACGGGTTCAATCCCTGGTCGGGGAACTAAGATCCCGCATGCCACGTGGCATAGCCAAAAAACAAAAAAACAATATGGCACAAATGAACCTATCTACGAAACAGACTCACAGACATAAAGAACAGACTTGTGGTCGCTGTTCTTTATGTCTGAGGGATGGGAGGATAGGGGAGGGATGGACTGGGAGTTTTGGGTTAGTAGATGCAAACTATTATATATAGAATGGATAAACAACAAGATCCTACTGTATAGCACAGGGAACTATATTCAGTATCCTGGGATAAGCCATAATGAAAAATAATATAAAAAAGAATGGTATAGGGGAGTTCCCTGACAGTCCAATGGTTAGGATTCGGCACTTTCACTGCCGAGGCCTGGGTTCAATCCCTGGTTGGTGAACTAAGATCCCGCAAGCTGTGTGGCCAAAAAAAAAAAGAATGTATATATGTGTATACCTGACTCATTTTGCTGTACAGCAGAAATTAATACAACATTGTAAATCAACTATACTTCAATAAAAAATAAATTAAAACAATATAAAAGCAACTGATTACAAAACTACTATCTTATTTTACTGAAAATTATTTGATTAAAAAAAATATATACTCAAAATATCTAGCACAAAGGTGGAAGGAAAAATCAATGGAGAAAGGTTAGTCTTTTTCAGTAAGTGGCACTGGAACATGTGGACATTCATATGCAAAAAGGGATAGGGAGGGTGGGAGGGAGACACAAGAGGGAGGAGATATGGGGATATATGTATGTGTATAGCTGATTCACTTTGTTATAAAGCAGAAACTAACACACCACTGTAAAGCCATTATACTCCAATAAAGATGTTAAAAAAAAATAGATCTCAAACCATGCTCTATACCATATATAAAAGTTAACTCAAAATGGATCCCAGACCTAAATGTAAAACCTAAAATTATAAAACTACAAGGAGAAAACAAAAGAAAATATCTTTGTGGCCTTGAGTTGGGCAAAACATGATCCATAAAAGAAAAAAAATCGATAAACTAGACAATCAAAATGAAAAACTTCTCTTTGAAATGTCAAGAAAATGGAAAAAAATCAGAGACTGGGAGAAAATATTTGCAAAACATTTATTTGATAAAGGATTTATCCAGAATACATAAAGATATCTTAAAACTCAATAATAAGAAAACAAGTAACCCAATTGTAAAAAGTGAGCAAAAGATTTTAAGATACTTCACCAAAGAAATTATACAAATGGCAAATAAGCACATGAAAAAAGCATGACATTCACTAATGTAATTATAGTTTCATCATTTGGAATGAAAAAACAATGAATAAACTCACTACCTACTTTCCTGAGATAGACTCAAATTAAACATGAAATCTACCCTTTTAAAAAGCATATCTGAGGGCTTCCCTGGTGGCACAGTGGTTGAGAGTCGGCCTGCTGATGCAGGGGACACGGGGTCGTGCCCAGGGCCGGGAAGATCCCACATGCGGCGGAGCGGCTGGGCCCGTGAGCCATGGCCGCTGAGCCTGCGCTCCGCAACGGGAGAGGCCAAAACAGGGAGAGGCCCACATACCGCAAAAAAAAAAAAAAAGCATATCTGAGGGCTTCCCTGGTGGCACAGTGGTTGAGAGTCGGCCTGCTGATGCAGGGGACACGGGGTCGTGCCCAGGGCCGGGAAGATCCCACATGCGGCGGAGCGGCTGGGCCCGTGAGCCATGGCCGCTGAGCCTGCGCTCCGCAACGGGAGAGGCCAAAACAGGGAGAGGCCCACATACCGCAAAAAAAAAAAAAAAGCATATCTGAGGGCTTCCCTGGTGGCACAGTGGTTGAGAGTCGGCCTGCTGATGCAGGGGACACGGGGTCGTGCCCAGGGCCGGGAAGATCCCACATGCGGCGGAGCGGCTGGGCCCGTGAGCCATGGCCGCTGAGCCTGCGCTCCGCAACGGGAGAGGCCAAAACAGGGAGAGGCCCACATACCGCAAAAAAAAAAAAAAAAAAAAAAAAAAAAAAGAAAAAGCATATCTGAGACTTAGGGGAAAAATAACTTTGAATTCCACATGGTAAAAATACTGTCCTTGAGTGACCAATTTGGAAAAACAGCCAAAAATAAATCATATGCAGAGGTTAAAAAGAAAATAACCTTTCCAATATCCCTAAGTATTGTACTACAAACAATAACTTTATTCACTAATCATTTTTACTTTTTAAGGGAAATCTAGGAGTCTTCGTTATTAGCATTCTTTTAAACTTATTTTATGACTTTATGGTATCTAGGGTAAATAATCATTATCAATTGTGAGATTTAAAAGTACTGGATTTTAAACCCACATATAACCTGAATACTTTATCCTTACAGTTTAGGAGTTACAGTTGGGGGTCATTGTGGAAGAACACACATATAAACATTCCAAGTCTGCAATGGAAATACACCATCCTGATCTGTAGAAGCAGCCCCCAAATTAAGGAAAGTTCTAGCCAGAATAATGATGATCTTAACTGGATTGCAGAACTCCCCACAGTGGCCTAATCTTATAGGGAAATGCAACAGATAAAGGAATTAGGAGAAGCAGTAATATTTCCTTAATAAAAATATAAATTCAAAACCAAGTTTCATTTTGTGTGGAGAATCATTACTTTTTCTCAAATTGAGTAGTCCTGAAATTATACGCGTGTATATAGACATACATATATTCAGTCTACCACACATAGATAGTCATCTAATATTTTACAAAGATTGTACTGCAGTGGAAAAAGGATGATCTCAGTAAATGGTCCTGGAATAAGCAGCTATCCATATGGAATTAAAGAACATATTTCAACCCTAACATCATACCAAACATATCATTTCTATATTGCACTTGTATTGTAAATGCCGTCTATGTCTAAATGTATAAGGAAAATTTTGCTTTTAGAAGAAAACACAGTATTTTCATGACCTTGGGAGTGAATAAAAATTTTTTAGACTGAACACAAAAAGTGCTAACCATAAATGAAAAAACTGATAAACTGAGCAACATTAAAATTAACAACTTTTGTTCATCAAAAGACACCAATAAGAGAGGGGAAAGGAAAGCCAGAGTGGAAAAGATAACTGCAATACATATATCTGGCAAAAGACTCAGACTATAGAAATAACTCCAAAACAATCAATAAGAAAGACAGAAAATCCAACAGAAATACAGGCAAAAGACTTGAGCAAGCATTTCACAAAAGAATATATCCAAACAGTTAATAAACATATTAAAAGGTGTTCAACAGCACTAATCACCAAGGAAATGCACATGAAAACCACAATGTAATATATCATACCCATTAGAAAGATAAAAATTTTTAAAAAGACAATACCAAGTGATGATAAAGATGTGGAGGAATTCAAACTCTCATATACTGCTGCTGGTAAATTAGTATAACCAATGTCTTTGGAAAACTCTACTACAGTTGGTTACACACATACCATATGATCCAGTAACCTCAATCCTAATTATATACCCATTGGAAATACATATACATATCTACCAAAAAACATTAACAAGAATATTTATAGAAGTTCTATTTGTAAATGTCTCCAATGGGAAACCACCCAAGTATCCAACTAAATTAGAATGGGTAAATAAATTATGATATAGTCATATAATGGAAAACTATACATATACATACAATAGAAAACTATGTGAACTACCACCACATAGAAAAACATGGATAAATCTCACAAACATAATATTGAGCCAAAAAGATACTGTATGATTCCATTTATACAAAGTTGAAAAGAAGGCAAACGAATTTATGGTACTAAAACTCAAGACAGTAACCACTTTGGAGGAGGGCCATTAGGGGCTGGAAATGGGCACAATGCTCCATTTTTTAACCTAGATGCTGGTTACAAAAATGAGTGCGGTCCTATGAATATTGATCAAACTACACGCTTATGATTTGCAGACTTTTGTGTCTTAACACTTATTTCAATAAAATATACCAAAAATATACAGACAAACACAGATTTGGGAGAGGTGGACTGGGGAAAGGGAGAAGAATATAAAGAAAAAATAAGATATTGTGCTTCCCCAAATATACAGCATAGATTGTTCTCCTTAAAGTTGCCAAACCAAGTAAAGTATAAATTACGTACTAACCATGAAACCAGGTAGTACTGGCTGAGTAAATTTTGTCTTAAAGGAATACAACAACTGTTTTGAGTTTGCATCATAGAAAGAAAGTTGACCTAAAAGGAAGGAGAAAAAAAAGTCTGATTTATTATTGAAAAAAATTATAACATCTAATTAAGTCTAACATAAAATCATGCATAAAAGTAATAACCAAATGCACATTTTGGCATTAATTTTTTTGTCACTATGAGGACTGGACTTAGTAATTCTCACTTGCAAATCAGTAGTAAACATGCTTAAGAAAAAGCCCAAATCCAGTTTTCTTTCCCTGGTTTTCAAGATCTCCATAGTGCTTGCATAATCTGGCACTATTCTACTTACTCAACTATAGACTATTTATTTTATCATTATTTAACAAATGGCTTCCTTAGCCCAGTAAAAGCCATGGTTATTTCTTCTTCATTTTTATTATATAATCAGCCTTTCCACCCAAATCCTATCACCATTTAAGGTTTACTCTATGAAACTTTGTCTTCTAACTACTTGAAGCCATGCTTATACCTGAGTTTCTGAAATCATGGTATAGTTATCACTGCTTCAACTTTGTTAATTGTTAAAATCTCCTCACAGTCCGTCTTTCAACAATGATCATGCAACTAAATCACTCTTTCTGACCACCTAACTGTCCAACCTGATGGCATCCTCACAACTGTTACCACTTCTTCAAACTCTTCTCTCATGACTATTCTCTTGGTTTGTTTCCTAATCCTGAGGATATCTTCTGTCTCTTTTTCTCCTATTCTAAATGTAGATGCTTAAAGCCAGAAACAGGGGCATCAACAGTGGTTAGACTCCCAGGGAGGAAACAGATCACCTCATTGCTCTTTCAAACCCATCTTTCTAGATGCTTCTCACTTAGCCTCTCTGAGCTTCAGTTTCCTCATCTGTTACATGAGATTAATAATTCTGACCTTTTAGGATAGTTATAAGGATTAAGTGAGAACAAGATGCAAAAGGGGCTTAAATCCATACCCAACATGTAATATGGACAACTATTTCTATTAGTGGGAACTCTTAGTGATGCTATCAAAATAGTCATATGTTAATTAAAAAAAATAAGTGTAGATGCTTGTCCAGGCTCTTTCTCTCTACAATGCTCCCACTGCTGCCACCAAACAGAGAAGAAGAGAAAAGAAACTAACATTTATGCCTACTGTTAAAGAACTGGGTGATTTATACACATTACCTCAAAATATCAAGCAACCTATATATGGTCACAAAGTTAGTACACAGCAGAGCAATAATGCTTAACTGTTCGGTGCAATATTCACTGGCCATTTGTGATGCCATTTCTAATATTTAGCTTCAGCTAAATAATGCCACATGGCTGTCCTGCTGGCATCTCATCTTTCCCCAGGACTCTATGCTCCCTATCCTGTTGATGATACTATCACCCTATTGATCACACTGGATGGAACCTCAGTCATCTTCAGTTCTTCTTTGTCTCTCCCTCCAATCCATATTTAGTTATCAAGTCCTATGAATTCTACTTTCACACCATCAAATTCATTCTTCTTGATTCCTCACTGCTCAGATCCCTCTTACCACTAATCACTCAACAAATACTTATTAAGGACTCACTACGTGAAGCACCTGTCAGGCAATAAGGACATAATACGTAACAAAACAGACATGGTCCTGTCTATATAAAGACCACCTCCTTGAAAAGTCTTCCCCTATCAATGTTTGCAGTCTCTTCTACATTTAACCATTTACTCTCTAATATTTCTAAAACTATATTACAATCATATGACTACAGTTTTCTAAAATGAACAGAAGCCCTCCCACCAACTACTAAAAAAAAGACTAGCCTATTATTATTTTTCAAGGCCCTCAGAATCTGATCCCATCCTACATTACAATTTCTTCCTATACCCTATGCTCTAGGTTAACAATTATACTTACTACTATCTTTAAGGAACCACCAAGTATGGGAAAAGAGAAGATAAGCAAACGCTATCTTGGTAGTTGAAAAAGAAAAATAAAATATATGCCAATAAATTTACTAGTTATCCTGAGGAAAATATTTATCTGATTCAAAAGGAGTAAATAAAAAAGATGCAGCAAAACTGACATGTCATCACTATCACTAAAAATAAATCAAACCAAAATCAATTTGTTTACTTTTTTGTTTGAGTAACCAGGTTGATGCCTCATGGAATCATCTGGACACAATGTTAACTAAAATGGTAAAATTTGGTTTTATTAGCTCTAAGTGTCAACTTGGAGAGAAGCATTTAGGGAATTACTTTTGTTCCCTAGTTCAACAGTACCTCATCTTCAAAAGTTTTATAAATATTTAGATGACAGTAGAGAAGATACTTATCAAATACCTAAATACTTATCAAATACCTAAGCTCAAAAAGCTTAAAGAAATTTTGCAAAAAATAACCCCACCAAGTTAATTTTTAGATGATCTTAACAGGAGGGAAAGATTGGCCAAATCTATTAAGATGAAACTTAAGGACAAATATAATATTCTTCATTTGAGTTATAAACAACAAAAAAATACCCCTACACTGACAATATCAGAGAAAAAAAGATAATCTGACAGAACTGCATGGAAAAAGATCTAGTGGATTAGATGGCTACAAGCTCAATATTGATCTACAGTGCTGTTAAGTCATATTACTAGAAATTATGCGGCCAAATCACTAACCTATAGAAGGTCAGAAGTTGTGTGTTCTACTTTGAGAACCAATCTTCAAAATATATAGACATAGCATACAACCACAGGAGATAATAAGCGTTTGGAAAATTTAAATTATAAAAGGAACAGCTAATGGTATAGGGAATGTACAGTCTGGAAAAACAGGGCAAGAAAAGCAATGTTAGTAGTTTTTAAACAAATAAGGATTATACGGTAAGTCCCTTACATACGAATGAGTTCCATTCTGAGAGCGTGTTCGTAAGTCCAATTTGTTCCTTAGTCCAACAAAATTAGCCTAGGTACCAAACTAACACAATTGGCTATATAATACTGTACTGTAACAGGTTTATAATACTTTTCACACAAATAATACATAAAAAACAAACAAAGAAGTAAAGAAAACATTTAAAATCTTACAGTACAGTACCGTAAAAAGTACAGTTGTACAGTACAACAGCTGGCATACAGGGGCTGGCATCAAGTGAACAGGCAAGAAGTGTTACTGACTGGAAGAGGGAGAGGAGGTGGGAGATGGCAGAGCTGAAGGATCGTCAGCAACAGGAGATGGAGGGCAAGGCGCAATTCCACTCAGGTCTGACGCTGATGGCAGAGGTTCTGGTTCCTTGCTTGATTTAATTCTATCTACCCTCTTGAAAAAACGATCCAGTGATGTCTGGGTAGTAGCTCTTTTTTTCTCATTATAGATGACATGGTAGCACTGGATTGCATTCTGAATTCTGCAGCAACCTTTGAATACCGTTCTACGTTCCGGTCCTGTGCCTCAAAAACTAACAGTGCCTCCTCAAATAAAGAAAATCCCCTTGCCACTTCCTGCGTCATGAATCTCTTCAGTTCTTCAGTTACTTCTTCTTCCTCTTTTCTCTTTGTCCTTTCTCTGGGCCCCCAGTTCAATCAAGTCTTCATTAGTAAGCTTCTTGTGCTGCACAGCAAGGAATTCATTGAAGTCGTCCTCTTACAGATCTAGCGCCAGCTACACACTGAGGGTCACTAAGTTGCTGAAGACCTCTTTGGACTCCTCATCCACCTTCTCAAATCCACGAAAATCATGAACAAACTGTGGGCAAAGGTTCTTCCAAATCTCATTCATGGTGACGGCCATAACCTCACGCCAAGCAAAGTCCGTATTTTTTATGACCTTGTAGATGTTACAGTCCTTCCAAAATTGCTGCAAGGTTGTTCCTGATCCGTCACTCACCTGTACTGCCTGATGAAAAGTGTGATGTAAATAATATTTCTTGAAAGTTGGTATAACTCCCTGGCCCATAGGTTGGATGAACAACATAGTATTTGGTGGCAGATGCACTACTCTGAGGTTGGGATGAAAGTTGTCCATGAATAGGGAGTGGCCCAGAGTACTCTCAAGCAGCAAAAGAATGTTGAATGGGATGTCCTTTGCTAAGCAATATTTCTCTACCTCCGGGATAAAGTGGTGGGAAAACCAGTCCTGGAAAATGGTCTGTGTAACTCAGGCTTTGGGGTTACTCTTCCTCAAAACAGGAAGAGAAAGCCCTTGGCTATGTGTTTAAGGGTTCTTGGGTTCTCTCAGTGATAAAACTCAGAGAGGCTTCAGCTTCATATCGCCGGAAGCACTGCCACCAAACAACAGAGTTAGCCTATTCTTTGCTGCTTTATAGCCTGACATCAGCTTTTCCTCCTTACTGATGTAACTTCAGTCTGGCATCCTCTTCCAGTACAGTTCTGTCTCATCCACATTAAAAACTTGCTTGCATAAATATGTGCCTTCATCAATAATTTCTCGAAGCATTTCAGGAAATTTCCGAGCAGCTACCATATCTGCACTTGCTGCCTCGCGACTTACTTCTACGTTTTGAAGGTTGGCTCTAGCCTTGAACCAATGAAACCAGCCATGGCTGGCATTAAAAGGTGTGCCTTCTGATTCTTCATCACGTTTCTTCTTCAAGTCTTCATAAAGGCTTTTAGCTTTCTCTTGAATCAGCATTAAGCTGAGCAGGACTCAGCGCTGATGTTGATCCTGCATCCGCACACTGAGAAGTTTCTCCATCTCCTCCATCACTTTTCCATGCTTTTTCAATATTATTGTCGACATCTTCGGCACAGCAGACTTCATATGTCCAATCTTGTCCTTGTTCTTTAGAAATTGTGCTGATGGTTGAACGATTTGCGTTATAAGAATGAGCGATGTCTACCATCTTTTCACCTTGCTCCACTCTCTCAATTATTTTCATTTTTGTTTCCATCCTTATCGCTTGGCTCTTCTTAGTAGTACCAGCTACATCACCACTGCTTTTAGGCTTGCTTCCTGACATCCTGGGCTTGAAATAAAGATACTGTACTACTATACCCTATACAGTACTGTACAGTAGAGTACACAAAAGCACAACCACTTGTAGAGGACGTATACACGTGACAATGTACACTAGACACTTGAACTAACTTACATGATTGGACATGCGAACGCACATTCACATCTTTGAGAGTTCACAACTCGAAGGTTCATATGTAGGGGACTTACTGCAATGTAAGTATGAATTAGGGAACATAATTCCGTGTTTCTTCAGATGCCAAAATTTAAGAGCAACAGTCTTAGAAGTTACTGAGAAGACAAAGTGAGTTGATTTAAGAAAAACCTTCTAACCAAGTGTTATCCTACAGCGAAACAGGCTGCCTTCTAAGACAATTAGCTTCACACAGAAAAGTTCCAGCATAGGAGTTGGCAACTACTTGCAGATATAATGTAATAAGGATTTTATACTATGTGGCAAATGGACTGGGTAATTTCTAAGGTCTATTCCAACTCAAAAAATCTGACTCTACCACTCTTAACAAGTAATAAAACAAGGTAAAGGAGGAATTAAAACGGGCATAAGAAATTTTAAGGCTCAAGACTAAAATTAGCAAAATCTTTTTTTCAAACTTACTTAGTATATTACAGATGAGTGCTTTTGAAGGCCTGCAAGCAGACATCGCAAGCCCTTTCAGTCAATTACAGAGCTGAAATTATGTTTGTGATCAAATCCTAGAAGGTCAAAATACCCTTACCACAATATTAATGGAAATTCTGTAGAGATGATTACTAATGAAAAGTACTGAAATACAAGCAACGATGGCGAAATAACTTAGGAGAAAATCAGTAAACTTACCCCCATCAAAATCACAAAATACACCTATTCTTTCAGGAACTGTAACATCCAAGGCTTTGACTTTATTATTATGCTTTGCTGCAAATGTGTTTTGTAGCCAGTTGTTGACATGGATACACCAACTAGTGTTTGTCTTTCCTAATTGGTCAAATTTCCCCAAAGTCTTGTATGCTACTCCCACGCTGTAGGATTTACAATCCTTCTGGGCCTTGACCTCCCAGTAATGTTGTCCACTTTCAATAGCAGTGTCTCCTACAAAAGACCAGAAGGTAAATTTGACTCTTACCTCTTCCTTATGAGTCACAGAGTTTTACCTATATCTTGTCCCACAAAATGGCACAAAAAAATCTGATTCAGGAGAAAAATCATGCTAACACACAGACACTAAATGCAGAGTATCTGCTATAATGACTTGTACATTTACTGCTAACTTTTCTGAATATAAAAGGCTTCAGAACTTTTCTTCCTTACTATCCCCTCAAGAGTTATAAATGTGGAGCACTATGTAAACTGAAGCAGAATTTAAAACATATCAATAAAAAGACAATTTGAAAACCCACCAAAGTAATTAAGCTTCAAGAGGGAGAAACTTTGGCAACAATTCATTCAATACACAGGCAGCCACTCCACCACTGAGTGGAAAGTCCACCAATGTGACTATGATGCCTTTAATCTGAGATAATAAAGAACTATTATGTTTATCCTACCCAGCACTGTATATGATTCCCCAGTGAAACGATCTCTGCTGCCTCTTACTGCTGGTGGCCTGGAGCCTATGGATGTCCGTTTAGGGGATGGTGTACCACTTCTAGATAAACAGGAACAAAAAGAAAAACAAATATTCTATGTTGCATATGTTTCACAAACTAAAATTACAAATCAAGAAATGAATCTTTTTAAAGATTTCTAATCATGCTGCACAAATAGCAACATTTAATTTTATTTGAATTATTTATTATTAAACAGATTTGTCAATTATAACACTTAAATGTAAGAAGTCATCAACATAAAGCATGCTAAAAACACTAATACCATGCAGACTGAGCAAGGCTTTTACAAAGAACATACAGTTGAAATATGAGACAATACAAAAAGGGAAAAAAGGAACTCAAGGGAAAAATAAAGAACTCGAAAGATAATGGATTATAGCTTACATTTCTTGCAGTTAAATTTAGATGAAAAGCAAGACTTATTTTGGTAGGAGAAATGCTTTATAATACTTGTTATTATCCTGTGCATGGATTTGGGTAATTGCTATTTTTCTTTTTAAGACTTATTAGAATCAAAACTAAATAACCTTTTTTATAAGCAGTAGGTATTGGGTTGGCCAAAAGGTTCGTGCAGCTTTTTTCCGTAAGATGGCTCTACTAGCGCTTAGTTGTCTTTAACTTTATTCCAAACAGTTTTGTTAGACTATATTGTGACAGCTATCATATCAGTCTGCATTTAAAAAAAACATCAAAATCGGTGAATTTTTTTGTAGTCATTTTAATATTGAAGATGGAAGAAAAAAAGCAACATTTTCAGCATATTATGCCTTATTATTTCAAGAAAGATAAAAACGCCAACTGAAATGTAAAAAAAGATTTGTGCAGTGTATGGAGAAGGTGCTGTGACTGATCAAACGTGTCAAAAGTCATTTGCAAAGTTTCATGCTGGAGATTTCTCACTGGATAACATGCCACGGTTGGGTAGGCCAGTTGAAGTTGATAGCAATCAAATCGAGACATTAATTGAGAACAATCAACAACATGGGAGGTAGCCGACCTACTCAAAATATCCAAACCAAGCACTGAAAATCATCTGCATGAGCTCGGTTATGTTAATCACTTTGATGTTTGGGTTCCACATAAGTTAAGTGAAAAAAACCTTCTTGACCATATTTCTGTGTGCGATTCTCTACTGAAACATAATGATAATGCTTCATTTTTAAAACAAATTGTGACAGGCAATTAAAAGTGGATACTGTTCAATAATGTGGAAGGGAAGAGATCATGGGGCAAGTGAAATGAACCACCACCAACCACACCACAGGCCAGTCTTCATCCAAAGAGGGTGATGTTGTGTATATGGTGGGATTGAAAGGGAGTTCTCTATGATGAGCTCCTTCCAGAAAACCAAACAATTAATTCCAACAAATACTGCTCCCAGTTAGACCAACTGAAAGCAGCACTCGATGAAAAGCGTCTGGAATTAGTCAACAGAAAATGCATAATCTTCCATAAGTATAACGCAAGACTACATGTTTCTTTGATGACCAGGCAAAAACTGCTACAGCTTGGCTGGGAAGTTCTGATTCATCCGCCGTATTCACCAGACACTGCACCTTTGGATTTCCATTTATTTCGGTCTTTACAAAATTCTCTTAATGGAAAAAATGTCAATTCCTTGGAAGACTGTAAAAGGCACCTGGAACAGTTCTTTGCTCAAAAAGATAAAAAGTTTTGGGAAGACAGAATTATGACATTGCCTGAAAAATGGCAGAAGGTAGTGGAACAAAATGGTGAATACATTGTTCAATAAAGTTCTGGGCGAAAATGAAAAATAGGTATTTTATTTTTACTTAAATACTGAAAGAAATTTTTGGCCAACCCAATGTTTTTGTTCTGTATCTTTTCTTCTTAAAAAGAAAAACAGTAATTACCCAAATCCAGGCACAGGATAATATCAAGTATTATAAATCACTTCTTCTACTAAAATGGACAAGATGCAACCTGACCACCCTTTATCAAATTATATGATACGGTAAACTGGACAGTATTAAGGCCTCTCACTAACTCCCCCAAACTCAAAATAGATCAAATCCCAAAGACGTTTAAAAAAATAAGATTTCAATTATATCAAATCACTGCATTCATAAAACAAAAAAAAATTATAACTTACCAGTAGTAAAGAAATAAAGGGAAAGCATGGCAAAAAGAAAAACAGATGTAACTACTAAGAATGGCAGCTTAAATTTCAGAGAAAAATTAAATAAGTAGATGTCTTCCTTTGCAGCATTCTAGACTTCCAACCCTAAGTACATTTTTGCAAGAAGTACAACAGCTGTTATTGTTTTAAAGCAGCGGTCCCCAACCTTTCTGGCATCAGGGACCGGTTTCGTGGAAGACAATTTTTCCATGGACCGGGGGAGGGATGGCTCAGGTGGTAAGGCGAGCAATGGGGAGCGATGGGGAGCGGCAGATGAAGCTTTGCTTGTTCACCTGCCGCTTACCTCCTGCTGTGCGCCCCCCCTCCCAAGATGACCATTATCAGTCACAGCCAGGCCCGGGGCTTGGGGAACCCCTGTCTTAAAGCAAACATGATCCCATCCTTTAAGGACACCTCAGTCACTCAACTATCTGAATTAAGGCTCTTTGTTACCTCTACTCTGGATTGTTTTACCAGCTTCCCAGATGATCTCTCTGCTACCCAATTCATTTGTTCACTGTTACGAGATAAACTGATTCTCCTACTTTAAAATCTTCAAGCACTTTCTTACTGCCTACAAATGACTTAGCTTGGCTTTTCAGGTTCTTCTTGATTTGGGCCCACTCTGCTTTTCCAGCCTTCTCACCTCTGGAGAGCACTATCCAGATAAATATAGTCACTCAAGTGTCCCTTAAAATCAGGCAATCTGCTTCAGTGCCTTTTCCTTTCCTTGCTCCTTCTCTCACTGCAAGTCCAAACGCTACACATTCTTCCACTTATTTATTTATTTTTTTTTCTTGCGTTATGCGGGCCTCTCACTGTTGTGGCCTCTCCCATTTGCGGAGCACAGGCTCCGGACGCGCAGGCTCCGCGGCCATGGCTCACGGGCCCAGCCGCTCCGCGGCACGTGGGATCCTCCCGAAACGGGGCACGAACCCGCGTCTCCTGCATCGGCAGGCAGGACCCTCAAGCACTGCGCCACCAGGGAAGCCCCTCTTCCACTTATTTGAGAACCAACCTAAATACCATTTCACTAATGAAGGTTTCCCAGATCCTACCAGGCTAAATAACTTTTCTGAAGAGTCCAGCTCCAGGCCAAAATCGTATGTATGATCTTTCAGGCCCAACAAGAAGCAATTATAAATGCTTGCCTTCTCTACCCCAGACTTGGTACAGACCTAGTTCACTGCAGTTTCTAGCAGCAGTTGCAATACCCGCTGCAACCCCAAGCTCATATGCATGTCTGCATTCCTAGATTGGGCGCCTGTATTCAGAGGCCCCCTTACAGCAGGGGGCCCCCAGCTGAGACCCTTTCCAGCTGCCTCTTCAGAGACCTCCTTAAAGAGGGTAGGGGTCAGGGAGCAGTCTGAAGACACTTTTCTCCACTCTGTCTCAATACTTTTCTACTCCTAACCTTTCCCCCTCTCTCATTTTCTTGGCCTCAGGTCCATAAAACAATAGGAGAAGCCTTTTGTTTGGGCCTTCCTGGGCAGTGAGATGATCCTCAGATATTCACCATCTGCCATCTGCTCTCATTTACCTAACCCTCACCCTGAGCCATTCTGTAGTGAAAAGTGGAACCCTGGGGGGGGAGCTAACACCCTTTCCTTTGTGGCCTCTAGCTTATACTATCACAGTAAGTGCATGAAGTCTTGATTGTTACTTTCAGTTTGGCTTATTGTCCTAACTGACCACTTCAACATGCGGCAGCTCAGGAAATCTTTCTTCCTCTAAACTCCCTATTCACACATACTATTACACATAATCTCTATCTTGTATTATTGTTATTTATATAGAGAGATATATCTCATCTACATAAGTTAGGGCAAATTCCTTGAAGGCAGGGACAGTGTTTACCCCTATAAACTCCAAAAAATCCAGCTGACATCCTGCAGTGAACAAATATTTATGGAAAGAATAAATGTATGTAACATTCCAGAAGTAGCCTACATAATAAAATACTTTTAAAAGGAGGGAAGAGAGAAAGAGAAATAACATGATGAAATTCTACATATAAGTATCCTAAAAATCTCCAAATGACCAAATGAAACTTCACTGATTCTATTAAATCCAGCAGCACTTTACAATTTATAATATACTATGAAATCACTTTCACCAATAATAAGAAAATAAACTAGAAAAAAGAAAAGATAATTTTGAAAAGAGAACACATTCTGGTTTCTGGGAAAGATATGCGGTATCTTCAAATCAGCACATTACTACTTGTGCAATTTGAAGTGATTCATCTTTCTGGCACTGTCCTAATAACTTCAGTAATTACCTTTATTTTTTATCCTTGATGCTTCTGAAACTGCATGATTATTATAAAACATAGGACACTTCAAACGTGCCTCATGTCAAATATATATAAATGCAAAGCTGTAATGTTAGATATATTGAATACAGCACAACAAGAAAGGTGCCAAGTATAAGTAAATGCAGGAAAAAATCAGATAAAGGAAAATAATTCAAGAAAGACTTTAAAGCAGAGCTTATTGTTTTGTTATTGTATACAACATAATCCAAATAATATACAGCACATTATAATGCTGTAAATTCAAAACATAAGCCACGAATACAGACAGTCTACACAGACCAATATTTTAGCTTATGAAGGCTGCTGCAATGGCTTCTGCTTATTGGTTAAAGAAAAATAAAAGTTATTCAGCCAAGCTAGATATACTAAGTCCTAGAACTATACAGACATAGATCATCACCTTGTATGTTTCTTCAGTGAAGTAACATGGGCACTGTCAGATAAAAATAGGCAACTGTTAAGAGACTGCTTTACAACTTAAATTTAACAGTTTATAATAAAATTAGATCAAAAGCCTGCTGAGGAATTTCTTTTGATTCACTGTTTAACTCACAGTAATTACCTTATTTTAGTTTGACCAAAATTTATCTCTGTTTAAAGAGGCCCCCATACTTTGAGACTATCTAAATAAGTCCTACAATAATAAAAGGTCCCAAGCCTGCCTCTTTGTTCATAAGGCTGCTGATCAGGGGCCAGACACTGGGACTGTACATGGTAATAGCTGTCATTCACTGCAGACCTTCGGGTAAGACAGGTGATCTATAAGTCTAAAATTCAGAAACTATTTGCTAGGAATTTCTCTCTAAGCAGTTCAAAGTGCTGTAGATATAACTTTAAAGTAATGGAATACTGAAATAAAAGGTGTAAGAAGAGGATTAGGAAAAAAACTTTTAAAAAAGTAATGAAAAATGTTAATGACAAATTCAAGTACTGATAATATTATATTCTTCACTTTGGTGTTACTAATAAGAATTTTTTTTAACATCTTTATTGGAGTATAATTGCTTTACAATGGTGTGTTAGTTTCTGCTTTATAACAAAGTGAATCAGCTATACGTACACATATATCCCCATATCTCCTCCCTCTTGCATCTCCCTCCCACCCTCCCTATCCCACCCCTCTAGGTGGTCACAAAGCACTGAGCTGATCTACCTGTGCTATGTGGCTGCTTCCCACTAGTTATCTATTTTACATTTGGTAGTGTATATATGTCCATGCCACTCTCTCACTTTGTCACAGCTTCCCCTTCCCAAGAATTTCATTTTAAGTTATTGTCAAGTAAGAATCAATGTACAAGCATTTTATTCAGATAACAGATTTAATAAACTAGCTTACCTGCCCTTGTTCTCTTTTCCTTTAATTTTGCTTTCTTGACCTTTTCCTCCAGTAGGATCCCACTCTACACAGGTATCTTCAACTCTCAGGTTCAAATGGGAGGATGAGTTATCCAAACTGAAGTTAAGTGCTAACCAAAACAATATTTCAATTTTTTTAAATGTAGCATATCTCTAGTTTCTGAAGCACAACCATCATCACATTGTTTTCCTACTCAGTGGATTTAACACTGTATATAGAGAATAAAGTTCCAATTCCTAATCCTAAAATTTAAAGTCTACAACGCTAAAGCCATAATCTACAAATTCCTACTCTATTTCCCATTATTCTCCTCTATATATCTATCCTGTACTCCAACCAAATACAACATACTTTCATGGCCACTGGTCTTTCTGCTATTCCTTCTGCTGGAATCAATAGCCTCAATTTCCTATTATTAGAGCATCAGCTGATTGTTATGACTAAATAGGAAGAGGAACTGATAGAATTAAGGATGAGGAGAAAGTGATGTGGTGTAAAAAATTATAGAGCCTGGCACACACACATTTTCTCTTATGCTCTAACACTTAATAATTTCATATTTAAACTCTTAGTAGTTTCAAAATAAGGCAAGCACAGAGAAACAGGCCATGATGGCAGAAGCAAGAGAATTAACCCAGCTGATAGAGCTAAAGATGATATACATGGCAAAGAACAGACTGGGGAGAGGGGCTACTTAAATGAAATCAAATTTAAAAAATCCAAAACAAAACTATGCTTTTCAAATTATTTGGTATCGGGGGAACTATCTGTACTATTCACAAGACTTACTCAGAACTGCTAATTTAGGAAATCAGTGTAACACAGTATTACCTTCTCCCTTGGATACTGAGGGTTAATCATTGAAATGTATTGATTCACAGCTGAGTAATGCACAGTTCTTCCTATTTAATATCCTAAGACCCTAACTGGGTCTTAGGCAAGGTATTATCTACTACATAGTTACCAATAAATCTGCTTATTAGTTATACTTCCCTCCAAAAGTTGAAATTTCTGGTAAGTACTCAGTGAAGAAATATTCCTTTACAATACCCCATTTCACTTAAGGATAATACGTGATTTAGCTAAGGTTTCAGTGTGTCTGTGAAATATACATCATCAAACAACAAAATATTCATATAGAGAACCTAGTGCTTACCTAGTGAATCAAGAATCCTTTTATACTCTACTGCTTCGTAAAGAGCACTTTAATTTTACCTATGCATCTGACCCATTGCTCAGTGTATTTTAAATATTCTAAATACAAATCTACTGACCATAACCACTTTTAGAAAATGTCATACTATATGCAAAAAAGTTAATAGCTTTCAAAATCTGCATGTAAACAGATAAGAGCTTGCTGAAAGACGAAATAATGCAGCTTTTCAGTAAAAATGGAAACAGAATTCCTCAACAGGTGGGTTACTAAAAAGTTAGGATTAAGCAAAACTGAGACCCTGTATTACCAAGAATGAACTGCCTTAAGAAAACAGGGTCAACCTCTATATCAGTTATTAGTTAATATATGTGAGGGCATCTGCATTTTTGAGAGAAAGAAAAATTGGATATAACTCTAAGGTGCCATCACTCCCAGCTGCCTGTTAAAATCCTAAGGGAAGAAACAAATCCTAAAGCTATTCCCTGTGTTTGATGATGGAGAGGTGAGTAGAGTCAAGGGTAGCAAAAACAGGTATCACCCCCAAGTCGCTTGAGAGCAAATTTATCAAATACCACAGCACCCAAACAGAAAAGCATGGGTTCCAGTCCCAGGGGTGCAACCTTTTATCTCTTCTTTTTTGGACACTGTCCCTTTAGGAGGCCTCCACTAAATCATAGAGGCTCTCTAAGGTAAGAGGGATAATACCATGCAGTTTAAAAGCAAATAAAAGACTGGCCTCAAAAGTGAGGTCTCAAATTTTAGTCCTGTCTCTCATATAAGCCCTGTAATATAGCCAGATATTAGTTTCCATATCTTTAAAAGTGTGAAAACAAAGTACCAAAAAAATTAGAACACAGACACAGATATGTTTCAAGTGTTTAGTTTGTGTTGGCGGCTGCTTTCTAGGCACTGTAAAATTATATCATAGACTAACATTTGAGGCTAGAAAGTAATTGGTGATTAATATCACATCATTTACCTTTACAAGGAAGTAAGGGATAATGTACTTTAAAAATTCTGGTCATAAGAAATATTATTCATCACTTTTGACAATTCCAATAACAGAAGAAATAGAGTTACATACAACTGGAGAGACAGGTATTAACGATGTTGACTATTTTCCACACCAAGCACCACAAGTGGCAGGATATGAAGTTTTGGTAGGCCTCAACTATTAAATCTCCATCTCCCTCCCTTTCCCTCCAGTTCTTTGCTCATATACTTATTTCTACTGGTTGGTCAAAAAGGGCTGCAACAAGTCAAAAAATTAGTAAACAACTGTTTAACACAGCATTTAAAAAATCTGACTTTTCTCTGGACCTCCTGTTGTCATTAGTGGCCACTCCAGTGGTATGGAATAACCCTAGAAAACCTGTGACCCATAGTTTCTTGAGAGATAATTTTACTCTGAGTCTCCCAGAAGATTCAGTGGGCCACAGCATTTAGTATCAGTCTAACCCAACCCCAGGGAGTTTACCCCACAGAGAGAACTGCTCAAAAGGACTAGAATCAACTTAGTCTTTCTCTACAAACCCTAAGACCAAGAATTTGACTGGTAAAATCTAGACATTGCTAACAGGAGCAGACAGCCCAGCTCCAAGGAAGCTACAATCCAGTTATTCATTTTCCTGAATCTATGGAATTTGAATGGAAATGTACAATTCACCACATTTAGGCCCAAGTTTGGTCACTAAACATAAAAAGTAAATGAGAAGGAACAAAAGAAATAAAAAACATATAATATTCTTGAGGGAGGATATTAATAATAATGCAATTTTACCTGACAAGGGCTAAAATCTGTTCAAGTTATGTAGGAAGGATTATCTGCCTGTAAATATGACTATTTGTGAAATGGTAAAAATCTCTAAAGAAACCACAGTATCATCTCAGTTTGTTAACAAGTAATTCTAAGTAATTGCATTTCTTGGCTAAGTTATCTGTAGCTCTCAAATAAAAACATTTGCTAATCCAAATTACTTCGACTTAGTTTTGTTTCTTTTAATCTTTCTGATGCAAACATATGCTTATGAGTTTGTCTTGTCAATAACTTATGAACCTCATATCTTGTTTTATTCTAATATGATATTTTTATATCAGCCTCCAAATCATATCAAACTTCTGGCATTCAAACCCTATTTAAATGCTATATGAACTAGAGGTCAGTGGAACACTCTAAGGCCCAACTATCTAACAACAATGTGTAGAATCTGATTCTGGAAGTAAACTGAGTCAATTATCACCGCACGACTGGAAAGACCTCTAGCATTGTGGCCTTCAAATTGGTAAACACCTGAAAAATCTTCTGTGTTTAAATATGTTATTCTACAATAAATCCAAACTGTTCTCAGAGACTAGAAGCACTTACATTCCAGGCCCAAAATAAGGGCTGGCACAGAACTTGTAAATCGATTCTTATTCACAACTTTTCAAGCTAGTTCTAGGAACAGACTTTAACTTCACTTTCTTTACTTGCAAAATGGATATCAATAATATCTATTCTACTGATCTCTCAAGATGGTTTCAATGATCAAATGAAGACTTGTGAGCTTTGTAAACATTAATAAACTATATAAATGTTAATTTCTACAATAAGATTTTAGAAAACATAAAGAACCTGAACTAAACTGAATACGTACTTCCCCATCATTGAGTCACAATCCATTCTCTGGGAAAACTCTGGGCAAACGTCAATCATGCGAATATATTTATACTAGACTGAAATTTGTAAAGTAAGTATGCATGAGAGAACATAACACCATCATCAGTCTATTTTACCCATCTGAATACCATGGTAAAAGAAAAACTAATGAAAACCATTACTGTAGTCCTAATTTTCCCATCTTAAAATTCCTCCTGCTGAGAATTCCTTTGCGGGGTGGTGGGGGAAGCGGGGGGAATCAAGGTGGGGAAGGAAGGCAACTATACATGAAATGTTTCCTGTCACGAAGTCTGGGAATAATTACTGATGTCAAGTTCTGTTTCATGCTGTACAAGTAGCTACTGATCTTACCTTTGGTCTCTAGAGTCACTGGATCAGAATACTCTCCAGCCACAGCCCTGTTACAAGCCCGCACTCTGAAGTTCATATATTTTGAATCAAACTTTAGGCCTGAAAAAATGAAAAATGGCTTTCAGATATGAAAAGTAAAGGAATCTACTCCAAAAGTACGAGTATGAACCTTCAAACAGACATTTTTCCCTCCCTGGAAGTATCTTTTTACTCAGGAAGGGTACAAATTTATGTTAAAAGGGTAATAATGCCTGAAATAAGAGAAATCATGATTTATCTATTATTTTCTTCAAAATAAATTATACAGTTTATCACTGGGCTTTTTAAACCTAGCAATAAAAAGATACTCTCAAGCCTCATTATAAGTAAGGTTTCATTCATGGAGAGACACTACAGTTTAAAATAACATATTCAATTTCTGGAAAGTAGACACTATAGAATTTTTATATTTATGACACATTGTTTCATATGTGAAAAATGAATTTAAAGAGAAAGTGAAGCATAAGGATTAATAGAAAAACTTTGAAGTCAGTCAGGTCTAGATTAAAATCTCAATCCAAAAATTACTAGCTATGGGACCTTCAACAACCTGACAGAGCCACAGTTTTGTATCTGTTAAAATAGAAAAGAGAAAACCAACCTCTTCACCGTAAAGACTAAATGAGATGTATTGTATTGATTAAATGGATGTACTGTGTAATACACTTCAGCCCAGCTCCTGACAAATGGTAAGTGCTCAGTAATGGTAACGTTACTAATGTTACTGCTCACATAAAACAAATATTGAACAACTCAGGCAACATTTGGCCATTTCAAATACCCAAAGTCCCCGATACATGCAGATATGTTTTTAAAGACTATCAAAAGGCCAACACACAAATTCCTAATACCAAGTCACAGCTTAACTTTAAGTATTATCATGAAGGTTATCAAAAAAGGGTAAAGGCAAGTCTTTACAGTATCACTGAAATGCGGGGTAGTGTATACATCTAGAAAATTGACAGCTTTTTTTATTGTTAGAAAACCAAGGTAAAAATTAAATGTCACTCTGAAATACAGTTTCCAGAACATCCTTTCATGTTTGTTTTAAATACACTGTTTTACCAGATTGCAAATATCCAGAAGTAATTAAAATGAAGGTTTTCTTGATATTTTAAGAGAAATTCATTCCCATAATAAATATACAAAAAGTCAGCTTGGCTAAAGAAACTTAATAACTTCATCTTTTAATGTAATTCAAAATATTTTTCACAATTACATCTATCTTCCGAGAATGAGATTCATGAAATGCAGTCATCTTACCTGATAGTGTATATTCAGTACCCTTAATATTATCAATTATCTCCCAGCATCGCTCATCCTTTACACGTGGAAGTCCATCAAAATTAGTTTTCCTATATTCCAGTATAAAATGATCAATCTTATTATCTTCTTCTGGCATTCTCCAAGCTACTGTTACAGAATTGTCAGCCACCAAACATTCTACTGGATCTATCTCTGGAGCTTTGGGGACTGAAGAAAAAAAAAAAAGCTCATTTCTCACTATAGTACTAATCCAGTATTTATGTTTGTCATTCAAATTATGCTTTTCATGTCGCTTTTAAACTGTTCAATTGAATCAGGCTAAGAGAAGGGATACCTTATAAATGCAAAATAACCATTTTTCTAGCTCTGTTTTAAAATTCATATTTCAAAGTTTTTCATAGACTTATTCAAAGTATAGTAAAACCCTAGTTAGCAAAAAGCAATTCAAACATGCTAAGAATAAAGAATCAAGAATGATTTGTTACTTCTTAACACGTTTTTAATCTGCTATTTCAAACAGCTGGAGAATATAAATTAAATCACTATTGACAAAATAAAATAACTTGCTTTGAATCCAAAGATTAAAATAATTCAAGGTATTTTCAATGTATTTAAAAAACCTAGTTTATAAAATAACTGTAATTTCTCAACACTGAACAAAAATGAACTCCACAACCCCACAAAACATTTAAGAATTTTTAAATGTTTCTCCAGAGTTCTATGATTCATTAAAACAAACTGAGGTAAATGAATCACAATTAACATGAATCAACATTAATCAATTTCTTTTCCACGAAAGAGGTTTTCCATAGCTCTTCAACATTAACAGATGTTCCACTTAAATAGCAGGCTAACTGGAGAATGTGGTCCTCCAGTGATACAGATGGGTCTGAAATGTGTGAAACTGTGCAAGTACTGTATTTAAACCTTTTGTTGCTAAAAAAAAGTTTTAAAAGATTTACTCCAAGTATGTAAGGTTGGTTCAACATTCTAAACTAGTTAATGTAAACTATCACATCAGTAGAAGAAAAATCAGATGATCAGAAGAAAAATTATATGATCATATCAATAGATGGAGAAAAAAATATTTTACAAAATCCAACATTCACTCATGACAAAAGCTCTCAGTAAACTAGGGAACTTTACTTAATAAAGAACATTTATAAAAAAAACTACAGTTAACATTAATGTTGAGAAACTAGATACTTTTCCCCTAAGGCAATGACATCCCCTCTCTCCACTCCTACTCAACACTGTACTAGAAGTTCTAGCTAAATGCTCTAAGACAAGGAAAAGAAGTAAAACATATACAAATTAGGAAGGAAGAAATAAAACTGTCTTTGTTTGCTGATGACATGATTGTCTATGTAGAAAATCTCAAAGAATCAACAGAAAAATTCCTGGAACTAACATGCTTATAGCAAGGCTGCAGGATACAAGGGATGAACAGGCAGAGTACAAGGGAATTTTAGGGCAGTGAAACTATTCTGTATGATAAGAAAGTGGTGGATACATGACATGATCCATTTATCAAAGGTCGTAGAACTGTATAACACAGAGTGAACCCTAATGTAAACTGTGGACTTTAGCTAATAATAATTTATCAATTACTACAAAAGTACTACATTAATGCAAGACATTAATAACCGTGGAAACTGTATGTGGGGGAGGAGGGGAAGTATATGGTAACTCTGTATTACCTGTTCAATTTTCCATAAACCTAAACTTGTTCTAAAAAACAAAGTATTAATTTTTTAAAAAACTATAACAATAACAAAGGAATTCTATACATGAAAATTCAAAGCAATGTGAGACCTAACAAATAATAAAGTAAACCAAATATCTTAGATACAATAATCAAGACCAAGATGAAAGGAATTTGATATACATTTTAAATCTTCAAGCCTAACGAGTAAGAAAGGGAGGAAAGGAGAGAGGTGGGACAATTGATCTCCATTAGCTATAGTCTTCAAAGTTGAACTATTGCATGTGTGTAATTGTACAATAAATACTTGGAATCTGATATATCTTATCAGTAAGACAACAGACAAAGAAATATTTATCATTTCTCATTATGATTAATTTCCTTCATCTGTCTGTAGGGGTTTCGTCCCTATAATACATTACAGATGTTAGTCTCTTATTACTGGAATATAAGCAATACAGACTACTATTCATTGCTATGGGAAGAGATACAGGCATTCATAAATATAATATGCTGTGCAGTGCCTACATGTGAGGAAATGTAACGGCCTATGGCATGTAGTAATTTTATAGTTTTGCTGAGTTAAAACCTGTACTGAATGTCCCAAGAGGCTTATATACAGACAGAATCACTTAATTTGTAAGTGGGTCCAGCTAACTCCCCACTATCTATCTCCCAAATTCAGCTACCATTCCAGTAAGAATGTACTAGCAAGAAGATTCTTCTTTCTTGTGAATAATGGCCCCAGAAGAAAGCACCTTGGGAGGGAAAAAGAAAATTTAGATAATTTAAGTCAAACCTATATGGGAAAAGAATCTGAAAAAATGGATATATGCGTATGGATAACTGAATCACTTTGCTTTACACCTGAAACTAACACAACATTGTAAATCAACCATACTCCAAAATAAAATTAAAATTAAATTTAAAAAAAAGAGTGGTAGGTCAAATTAAGAGTGACTTGGATCTGATATGTAGGAAGTTCACCCAATATTCTAAACAGAAGTAAGAGAAGAGTTTCAACAAATGTGGGATAAAAGTTCAGGGGAGGGCTTCCCTGGTGGCGCAGTGGTTGAGAGTCCGCCTGCCGATGCAGGGGACACGGGTTCGCGCCCCAGTCCGGGAAGATCCCACATGCCATGGAGCGGCTGGGCCCGTGAGCCATGGCTGCTGAGCCTGCGCATCCGTAAACTTGTAATATAAAAATATTAGGAAAGGCAGAACTCTCTTTAGAAATGAGAATGGAAAGCAATTCACAGAAACTTCCATAAAGCAACAGTTAAATTGTGTGGACATTGGTGTAAGAATTCTGCTAATGTTTTTCTCTGCATGTGAAATGTAAAAGGACAACTGACATCAACACTGCCACAAACATGTTTCTCTTCTTGGCTGCAGAGGCTCAGAAAGGATATAAACTCTAAGTTTCAATGCATAAATAATGGCTTAGAGCAGAAGAAAATGACTGTAATTATTATCATCCATCATCATCACTTACAATGTGCAGGCTCAGATAAGTCCAAAACTCATTACTATACATAATTCAGTATAGAGTTGATTTTTGCAGTGTTTATAGAAGGAATTATTAAGGGATGAAGGTATTCATTTTTAAGTTAATCTGATTGGATCTTATAGGAAATTTTTATGCTCTAGCAGAATACAAAAAATTAGTAATATGAATTCACCTTTCATAAATTTTAACAACCTATTATACCTTCCTTCAGGATGAAACTCCTCCACAAAAGGATTTCTTGCTTTTCATTATACCTCATTCCTTCAGACTGTCTTAACAGTTTGCAAAAGAGGAAATCCTAACTGCATGCAATCTACTTGACTGTACGGCAGACATGGCCTTGGTTTGTTAAGCCATCACTGAAAATCCAGGAGAAGGAAAGTAATGGTGAGAAGACTTCTTTTATAGTAGTTTTTTTAAAAAATCAAACTACTACTACTCATGTGTATATTCACAATCTACCACTCCTGACTCTCCTTCTGAATTGAGTAGCAGTGTGAATGAAAATATAATGGTTAGGAATTCTGAAAGGCCAATTTACAGATAGGTATCCACTGACAAGTATGTATACTTCCTTCCTCTACAACTATGATTCCTTCTCTCATCTTTTCCTTCTCTAAACTCCTCTGGAACTTCTGATCTATACCACACAAGTTAATACTTCACTTGTACCACCATTACTAGTTCCATTATAGTTTCATGACTACTAACTTTGTCTTTCCAATCATATTCTAAAGTCCTGGACTAAATCTTCAGAGAAGAAAAGAATGGTTTCATATGATCAACATTCTCTACTCAAAAACAGCTAACCTCCAAAAACCATAAACCTGTAAGTAAAACACTTTGCTTTCAAGAGATTTTCTGATCCCCCAAATCACCAAGTCCAAATTGTTTTAGCTATCAACTTAACCACATTGCTTGATGTTAGTAAAAAGAGAATAATAACCGAAAGGTCCTTAACTGGCTCTTTCACTCCTGTGGACAATAACTTGGGACTCAATTTCAAATGGTTCTGACTGCTGGAATACCCTCATACTAATACTCTAATAAACCAATGTTAACACATTACTACTGGAAATAAAATTCCATCTGAAGCAGCAACCACCACAATAATGGTAATAATAACCGTTAACATTCACTGCGTGTTAACTATGTGCCAGGTACTATTTCAAGTGCTTTAGAGGTCTCAATTCACTTAATCCTTATAAAAACCCCAGAAGGATAACATCACATTTTAAAGATGAAGAAAATGAGGGAGAGTTAAATAACTTGTTAAGGCTACACAGCAAGTAAGCGGTAGCCAGGATGCAAATCTAGAAGTCTGGCCCCACGACTCACTGTGAACCACCATGGCATATTGCTTCTCTCTGCCAAACTAGCAACAAAAGGTATCCCTTTCTTGGGTTCTTAAAATGGAATCTTTACTATCAGTAAAATAATTCTCTAAAAATAAACACTAGCAAATTCAGTTATTCCTTAGCTGAATGAAGCAAAAAAAATCACACTATACTTCCTTAATATTTACATTCTAATGTTCATTACAGAAAAATCTTGAAGGAAATAAAAGGTTTTTAAAATAACTTTACATGTAATATATGTACTAACTTACCTGGCAAAAACTTCAAAGTTTGCAATATCTGTCTTTCCTGAGAAAAATCCACCATTAAATGAGTCATGCTGTCACTGACCTTTGGTTTCAAAGAAAGGCGAAAAGCTGAAGCCATTGTCACTCTACAGAAAACACAAACATAAACATTCTTTTAAAAATAAAAGAATGGGAAGTATCGTATCATATTTAACTTATAAAACGAACAGATAGAACTTACTTCACTCTAGTGATTTCAGAAGCTATTGCTTTTAGATCTTTTGAAAATTAACAATAAAAAACTGTAAAATGTTTTTAAATTTAAAGACATTTAAGGTAACCCTTAAAGCACTTTCCTCCAGCCAGTTTTACAAAATTGCATAAAATTACAAATAACTCAAGAGACAAATATCCAAGATAAATCATCTTTAACAGACCCAACAATCATCTGAACCTCTGTACACTCAATCTGATTTCCTGATGCCAGCCTCACTCCTTTTCATATGCCAAATAATGAACTGTAAATATACCCTGATTCAAACATTCTGCCTAGTTGTCACAGCTATTCCATGTGTCCTTAAATAAAAGTAGAGGTACACTGACCAAATACTGCATAGCTTGGTAGTTGCTATAGGCCATGGATGAGAAAGGAGAGAAGTAAAATTACAATTCTGAATACCATGCTAGTAGGTATCACTCTCATCTATCAACATCAGCTGAATGGAAGGAGACAAGAAGAAACAGCCCTGTGAAACCATATGCCATGGAAATAACAGAAACTCAATAAATATATTTTAGATGAATGTGGTATACAAAACAAAGAAAGAAAGAAGCCATACCAAAGATCATTTTACCCAAAGCAGGGGGAAATTGTTCTGTCAATTAAAACTAGAGATTAAAAGAAATTCTCATATTCTATTCATTTGTTATTTTATCTCAAATTTCAATTTTTCATATTACAGTAGATTTCCACATGCATCACAAAGTAACTCTCCTTATTATCTTTGGTCAAAGAATGACACAAAAATGCTGTTCATGAATGTTGTCCTCCTAGTACAGAATTTGGCAGAGGAAGTAAGTAGAGCTACAGGAACAAAGGGAATACCAGGCCTAGTCATTCAGATCTACCAAACTACCCTAAAGATCAATGGTATGAAAGGTATCAAACATATTGCTGTATTCAGTTACTTGGGGATGAAAAATGTCACACTGTTGCTGTATTCAGTCATTTTCTTTCATCTTAAAACTATGAAAGTAGTCACTTTAGTAGTAACAAAGAGTGAACAACAGCTGATCTATTTATCAAGAAGAAAGTGCTATGAAAAAACGCTCATCAGGGCTTCCCTGGTGGCGCAGTGCTTGAGAGTCCGCCTGCCGGTGCAGGAGACGCGGGTTCGTGCCCCGTTTCGGGAGGATCCCACATGCCGCGGAGCGGCTGGGCCCGTGAGCCATGGCCGCTGAGCCTGCGCGTCCGGAGCCTGTGCTCCACAAATGGGAGAGGCCACAACAGTGAGAGGCCCGCATAACGCAAGAAAAAAAATAAATAAATAAATAAAAAAAACAAAAAAAAAAAAACAAAACAAAAAAAAAAACGCTCATCATCGCTAATAATTAGAGAAATGCAAATCAAAACTACAATGAGGCACCACCTCACACTGGTCAGAATAGCCATCATTAAAAGTCTACAAATAACAAGTGCTGGAGAGGGTGTGGAGAAAAGGGAACCCTCCTACACTGCTGGTGGGAATGTAAATTGGTGCAGCCACTATGGAGAACAGTATAGAGGTTCCTCAAAAAACCAGAGTTGCCATATGATTCAGCAATTTTGCTCTTGGGCATGTATCTGGACAAAACTATAATTCAAAAAGATACGTGCACCTCTATGTTCATGGCAGCACTATTCACAATAGCCAAGTCTTGGAAACAACCTAAATGTCCATTGACCAATGAAAGGATAAAGATGATATGGTACGTATATGCAAAGGAATACTACTCAGACATAAAAAAAGAACGAAATAATGCCATTTGCAGCAACATGGATGGAACTAGAGATTATCATACTAAGCGAAGTCAGAGAGAAAAAAATACCATATAATACCACTTATATGTAGAATCTAAAATATGACACAAATGAACTTACCTACAACACAGAAATAGACACACAGACAGAGAGAACAGACTTGTGGTTGTCAAGAGGGGAGAAGGGGTTGTGGAGGGATGGAGTGGGAATTCGGAGTTAGCAGATACAAACTATTATATATATCAATAGAACGGATAAACAACAAGGTCCTACTGTATAGCACAGGAACTACCTTCAACATCCTGTGATAAACCATAATGGAAAAGAATATAAAAAAAGAATGTATATATATGTATAACTGAATCACTTTGCTGTACGGCAGAAATTAACACATTGTAAATCAACAACACTTTAATTTAAAAAAAAAAGGAAGTGCTATACTAAAAAACAATTTATGGAGAAGGGAACTCACACTTAACTGAATGCCAAGTATAATGCTGAGCATTTCACACATTATTACTTTAAGCTCTTGGTTCTCAATAATAAAATTTCAGATTACATCAATAAGAAGTTAGGAACAAAGGCTAAATCTTACATATGTTGTTCTTGACAGTCCCAAGTATCTTTTGACTTAAAGACTTCTTAAAGAGCTATATTCAGACAGGTACTTGGTAAATGCCCACTGAATCAATGAACAGGTTTGAACTTACTTGGTTGCTTCTAAACCTGATGATTTAAAAGTTTGTTGAGAACTGTTGAGAAAAATATCTGAAAGTATTTTAAGGAATTTAAACCTGAAACTTTATCTGTAAAACTTGATTTAACCATTATGGCTTCTCCTGTGATAAACCATAATGGAAAATAATATTTAAAAATGTATACGTTCTATGTATACCTGAATTACTTTGCTGCACAGCAGAAATTAACACAACATTGTAAATCAACTATTTCAATTTAAAAAAAACCCAACAAATAAAAGCATAGTATGTACACTCTTCAAGATAAACCTGGGGGAAAAAAATATCACTATGGCCTCAAAGAAAAATTATATCCCCTAAAGATATATCAGAAAGGCCTATCAAAGCCTAAAAAAAGAATAATGACCTTTATTTTCTAGACAATGAAAATTTCAGTCTCCATAAATCAAGTTAGATGTACAACAATGCTATAGTTTTCCAAAAGACTGAACTTTTTATTTTTAAACTGAATATATTTAGACAACTGTGCCTCAAAGCCCAAACTAACAATCTAAAATCCACAGATACGTCTCTACATTACAGGTTCCATGTGATTAGGAATGTTTTAATTCACCTTGCCCATTTTTTTTTTTATTGGAGTATAATTGCTTCACAATGTTGTGTTAGTTTCTGCTGTACAATGAAGTGAATCAGCTGTATGTATACATATATCCCCTCCCTCTTGGACCCCCCTCACCTGACCATCCCACCCGTCATCACAGAGCACCAAGCTGAGCTCCTTGTGCTTTATAGCAAGTTCCCACCTGCTATCTATTTTACAGATGGTAGTGTATTTATGTCAAACCTAATCTCCCAATTCATCCCACCCTACCCTTCACCCGTGTCCACACGTCCATTCTCTACATCTGCATTTCTCTTCCTGCCCTGCAAATAGGTTCGTTCATATTACCATTTTTCTAGATTCCACATATATGTGTATATACGATATTTGTTTTTCTCTTTCTGACTTACTTCATTCTGTATGAAAGACTCTAGGTCCATCCACATCTCTACAAATGACCAGATTTCGTTTCTTTTTATGGCTGAGTAATATTCCATCGTATATATGTACCATTTGGTTCATTTCTAATAGTAAAAGCTGAACACAAGGATCTCTTCCTCCTAGTTTTATTTTTGCAAAGAGAAAATAACTGCAAGGTTTCTTTCAAAGTCTTTGGACGGCCCAAAGCCTGATTAGGAAGTGACTTCTAATCCAGAAAATCACAGACCAGAGCAGGATTTTGTGCAGTAGGTGGCTAAACAGAAGAATACTCTAGCCAGGGTGGAAGATGGATTACTTACAGCAAATTCCAGCACACATAACCCAAATATACTTTATCCAGAAAACTGACCTACCTAGCATCCATTCCTCATACAGCCAATACTTTTCACTTTCAAACTCTCATAATCTCCTTTCTACATCCAGGATTTATAAGAATAATCCAAGTCTTTAAACACTCCCTGATATAAAATATACGAAAAATACTGTATAGCACAGGGAACTCTACTCAATACTCTGTAATGACCTACATGGGAATAGAACCTAAAAAAGAGTGGATGTATGTATATGTATAACTGATTCACTCTGCTGTACACCAGAAACTAACACAACATTGTAAATCAACTATACTCCAATAAAAATTAATTTTTAAAAAATATGCAAAAAATAGAAAAATTAATATTTGTGCTAAGAATGCTATGACTGCCATGTGAATTCCTCCTCTAGTCAAATAAAAGGCCACTAGAAAAACACAAGAGTTGAAGTCTTCAGCCAAGATTAACAATAGCAACACTGGTTTTCACATAATACATACAGAATAATTTTGTGAATTATCTGATGAATAATTTAATCTAGGGCTCAGAGTGGTGCTTTGAAGAGCTGTGCCTTTCAGAGAATTTCATTTTCCTCAAATGAAGAAACCTTAAGTGATAATTTCACTACAGTCAATGCTCAGTGACTAGCCAAGCAGATCAAAACCATCCGTTCTGTGATAACCCAATCCAAAATTGCCAACAGCTCTTTTAGCCCTTTCGTAGTTCGTTACAGCAAATACTAAATTACCTGTGCTAATCCTGGCTCTACCAATGGTAAAGACCTTTAAGCCAAAGCCTATCATCATTTTCTTTAATTTTCTCCTCCCACAAACTAGACACTAGTGGCATTAGAAATAGAGATGGCACCAGGAACAAGATGGAATGAGAATACAAAGGGGTTAAACAGGAAAGCAGTGAAGTAGGAGAGCAATAGCTCTTGTTTTGTGTGTGTGGCTTTTAAGGACTTTATTGACCCAGTAGGTCCAGTAGGTTGAGTCCAAGTAGTACATCTGAGACACAGATCACAAACATAACGAGTTATCATCAGGCTGGCTTTTGTTGCTGTGGTTGTGATACCGACCAGGGTTCTTGCTGGGGCTGCGTCAGCTGCAGGAGGGAGCGAGAAAGGAGAGCTTTAGCTCCTGAGGAACGAAATAAGGCTGTAACTTCTCATAAAATAAGACACGCTTATATTGGTAAAATTTAAGAATAACAAAAAATACATTCAGGAATATATATGTTTTTAATTATTCAAAATGGTTCCCCATCTACTAGCATAGCTAATTAAGAACTGTACTAAAACTATATTATACCAGAAATGAAATTCTTTTGGAAGTACATAATTGTCAATAACTATGTTTTTTAAAAATCTTGCTGATATACTGTTTATTCCGGAATATATGCAGAAGACTTTTTCTTGCACTTCACCATTAGGTGTATTTACTTTTGCACTTCGCCATTAGGTATATTTATTTTAACTAACGAGATTCTAATAAGAAACTTCTTGAATTTCATTTCTGACTTCACTGTTGATACTTAAATAAAAATGTAGGTTTTATACCATACCTATCCTTGATCTGTCTGGCAGCCTTGGAGCAAATCAGGGAGAAGAGAAAGAAGGCAGTTAGTGCTTTTCATGCAAGTTTCAATGGCAGTGACATGCAAGAAAAGTTAGGATAAAAACCCTGAAATAGATTAGTTCATATTCACCAAAACATAAATTACAAGAAATCTGTACAGTTCACATCAGCTTGCATAATGTGATGTTAGAACTATAGTTGGAAATCCAGTCCCGATATAAATCACCTTAAAATAAGGAGGAAAATTTAACACTTCAAACTAATTCCAGATGACTATACATGTTTTTTCTTACCTTAAGATTATCAACACACACCTCCACTTTCATTCAGTCTGACACTCTTCAACTAGAACAATCAATCTCCTTCATGGGGCACACATTTCTATGCATTCTGATTGTTTTCTTATACATTTCAAATCTGCTCTTCAATTTTTCTTCAGAGATCTCTTTCACCACTTCATAATGGTTCTTCCAAGTTTTCTCTACTTGCCTTCACTGGGCAAGGACTTTGTATTCTGACAGCTTGCCTGCTAACATATAAAACTAGGCTGCAGTTCTACAATCCTTTACCCCCAAAAATGAAGTTGTAATGGCAAAAATTCAGACAAGGAGAAACCAAAGAAACACTTCTAGCAATAGGGTCTTTCCCTCAGATGACTTCATAGAAGCTGCCAACTTAAACCTACGCTACTTAAGGTATCTTTCTTTTTTGAGAATGCTAGCACAAGTTTAGGAAGAGGGCACAGCTATTACTCAGTGCTGTATGTCACAGAAAACGGATGAAAAATACATGCAGAAACTGCTGTCCCCTTTAAATTTACATACCATATAATAGGTCCAACAAAAGGCTTTTTCCCCCACACTGACCATCATAATTAACAACACATCTAATATAGAACATGGCTATTATGCTTGATATTCTAACCCCAGTGTCTAGCATAAAGCTTGGCACATAGTAATATTTAATAACTACTAAATTTAATTGAACATTAATTAGATGTATTCAGAAATGTTTCTGTTGTCTCTCTTCTTCAGTTCTAATATTGTTCGTACTTGGTATTGGTCATTTTTATACCCATCCTAAAATATTCTGGTCTGCATACCTGTCTACACAAAAAGAACAGAATTGAGATTTAGAAAATGAGCACATCACAGCACTATCATAATCAACTCCATGACCTTGTATACTAATCATTCTATTTGGTCCTTAATGCTTCTAAAGACGCATTCCAAGCTCCAGATACTACAGCAAACAACCCAATTCTGTGGCATCTATAATACGTGCCATAAGTCATACATAAAAGTACAAAGTACCTACTTTGGTACTAGGAATAAGAAATGTTAAAAAAAAGTCAATTACATATACATCAGAAACTAATATTGTATGTCGAATTTACCTTTAAAAAGTTAATTACGCCGATTTTTAAAAAATTATTGTCATTATAGCTAGAATTATAACCAAAGATTTTTATACAAGTGTGAAAGGAGGGGAAGAGGGGACTCGACTCTGCACTTGATGTTTCTTTACACATGGAGAAAAGTGCCATTAGCCTTGCTCTCTATTCCCTCATTTTCTCCTGGGAAGATGATATGACTTAATCTGATTATGAGTTTGGAAGGACAAACTAGAAATAAGTAGCTCAGCACCTTTCCCTCTTTCTGGCAGCTTGCTTGCCCACAGAGAACATATATTCTATATTCGGTTCTTTCCCTCTATTCAGTAAGTTTCATTGAAACAGGCTCCCCTCACACACAAAGACCTGAGGTAGCCCTGTACTTACATCCCTGGGTGGGGTAAGTCTGTCTACTTCTAGGATACAATATTAGGAAGTGTGCCCATTGATATAAGCCAAATTCTCCAATATCATTTGGCCTCTTATCAACTTTATTGTTTTGTCTTATTTCCCAATTGGTTTAGAACTTGGTTAAAGGAATGTTACTTACCAGTCACTCCCAAATAACCCAACAATATAAAGACCATTACTGTTTTTAAAACTGACCATAATGATTCAATTTTGTGTCTAGTATTAATTTAGTAAGGTGCCATTTTTTTAGTGCACCTGTGTGCAAGTGTGCACATGTACACATGCATGTAAAGCTTTCATGTTATTGCTTAATATACTAGGCTGTTCACGACAAACCAGAAAATATATGAAAAGCCAGATAATCTAGGAAAAATTGTTGCCATGTATTTATATATGTATTTACATATGTATCCCATGTATTTATATATATAAATACACCCAGTTGGTAAAACTGGAGACCCTCCATGGTTCCTCTTTCATTTAGGTTCAAATTTTATAGTATATACACTGTATAAATGCAGGAGAGGTTGAAGAAGTTATACTGTGCAATGAGTAAAGGATAGAAAGTCTCAAATTATGCAGGTATTTCAACAAAAGGGCCCAACTTCAAGAAATGTCTTAAATTGGAAAATAGATTGTTTAATTTTTTTCTGGAATTTCTTCTCCCAAAGCAGAAAGCTGTCCAAAAGATATACATTAATATGTTGCTTGATTCCTCTAAGTTTCAGTTCCAAGAGTGATGCATTTTTGTCAATTAAACATCTCTACTTAATGAGTACCACCTGATCCCAGGATTTACCACTGCTCTGTCTCCAATACATTTATTTATATCTACATAATACCACTTCGTGAATTATGAAGAGGTCTCAGTGAATACTTAGATTTTTAGGTTATGACAGTGTACACTATTGGAAAGCCTTCAAGAAACATTAGTCATATTACTTTGCTCAACATCACTATTTTCTATTTCAATTTCAATCACTATTTCGATTTCAATATTCTACTGAAATCCTGTTTGCCAACAATTCATTTCTCTCTCTTATCATCAGAGATGGCTCCTTTCTCTCTCTCTCTGAGATTCCCTTCCTCCATCTCTCAAATGTTATTTAAAATAAATCCTACAATTCTGACCCTTTATTTTACCAGTTATGTGAATCTGTCACCTGAGACCAAAATTCCTTAAATAAAACTGTAATAATAATGGAGGAGTAATCACAAATGGTTCTTTATCACTACCAATTAAATACAAAGTATTTAAACCAGATCTTTTCCCAATCTGCAATGAGTAGATATAGAAACTACTTTCCTCCATGAATTTATTTCAGCCCTTTGAAGATTAAGATCTTATTGTTTCTATATTTCTTCTTAATATCTTCATTTTTCTCCTTTTATAGAAAGACATTAGATGGAAAGTACTCTAAAATAGTTCCATATATGGAGGAGCTAATTAAATAGTGTTTCCTAAACACAATTAAAATAGGAATAATAAAGAAGTTTTAGATCTTGCTTACTGTACTCAATGAATCATTTACCCAAACAGAACAAAATTTGAGATTTCCAAATTTCTTCCCAACCAGCAGAAATTTTTTAACTTTTTAAAAATAAGGAGCATTAGACCAAGTTTTAAGAGCTCTGAGTTTCAGCCCATCACATTAACCAGCAAGTCACTTAACTCTTTTAGGACTCAATTATCTCATCTATAAAATGATGAGCACAATGATATCTTTGAACCCTAAACTCCATCCTAAACCATCTTATGTGTAGATAATGACTTTTTAAAATTATCTAAAATAAATTAAACATTTTAACAATCTAATTCTCCAAAATACAGGCTGAAATAGAGAAAGGTAGCAAGGGAAAAGTTAGTTAAAATCAGAGCACTGAAACAGCAACAAAAATAAGAATATATCTGTTTCTGAATGATAACTGCTGAGAGAAAAATATACTAACATTGTCAAAACAATGAATGTAACAAAGGCTAGATGTCACATTTTCAGGAGAAGATTTATCTTGATTTTGATTTGCAGTAAAGTCCAATAGAGTTCCTAGTAAAAACGTGAATGCCACGCAACATTGAGGAAACTTTTCAAGTTATGTCTATATGTTCACATTGCTTCGTACTTCAGATTATCCTATTAGATTTGGGACAGATAATTTTGCAATGTTTCTTTCAGACAATCTGAAAATGACTAGGGGGCAAATATTTAATACTTTTTACAATATATTACTAAGACTTCTACCTTTACCCCAAAAATACCATATTAAGGAATAACTTGGGAAATGAAGGGGACTCAGTCAGAGAGAGTAAATAAGAGACTGTTTCAAAGTGCAATTTTCCCTTAGGAAAAAAATACTAAATTTCAAAAAAAACTACTGCATACTGGTTGATTCCAAACATTAGAAGTTTTATATTTCCTATACATATATTTATCTGTTTATAAAAAGCACTATATTTCCAAAAACATGATCATTTAAAAGTCTTCTTCACAAAACCCTAGTAAATAACTTGAAATAAACATGGAATACAGGGCTTCCCTGGTGGCGCAGTGGTTGAGAGTCTGCCTGCCGATGCAGGGGACATGGGTTCGTGCCCCGGTCCGGGAAGATCCCACATGCCCCGGAGCGGCTGGGCCTGTGAGCCATGGCCGCTAAGCCTGCACATCCAGAGCCTGTGCTCCCCATC
>NW_006789251.1:1800176-1801562 GCF_000442215.2 Lipotes vexillifer
CGGAAGAGGCCACAACAGTGAGAGGCCCGCGTACCCCCCAGAAAAAAAAAACAACAACAACATGGAATACAGTACCACATACATCTGTACTCTATGACTAAGTACATTTATATAATAGAAGACTGCATTTCTGTTAAGACATAAACACCTACAAATGAAGTAAAGGTGAAAAATTATAGTTTGAGCTATTCTAAAATATTTAGACTTGTTTTTAAACTGCCTTCATAACGGAAACATTCATGCTTTTTTTTTTTGGCCACACCAAGCAGCTTGCAGGATCTTAGTTCCCCGACTAGGGATCGAACCCGTGCCCCGTGAAGTGGAAGCACAGAGTCCTAACCACTGGACCGCCAGGGAATTCCCTTCATGCTTTTGTTGGTGGTCCTCTCCTCTCCCAGAATTCCTGACTGCAGCCACAGAAAGAGTTTCTGCCAGTACCACCTCTGCTCCCTTGAAAATACTGAGTGAGCTTCCACCCCTCTCCTTATTTGCTCCTTCCAGTGGTCAGAGATTGACACCTGCTGAATAATATTCTAATGGTGAGTTACTGTGAGTCAGAAGTTGGAAATACACAAAATCCTTTCTCCCTTTTCATCTGTGATCTAATCTAGAAGACTGTTTCCCTTTCACCTTATTCTGTACTTTTTTCTCCAGTGTAAGCACCTGTGGGCAGGTAACCATTCCCTCCCTCCTTGTCTGACAACTGAGTTATGTGTGGCAAGATTGGGATGAAGTGGCTGGTTAGTTATATTGACTTGGAAAATGTCCCATAAACTCAGCTCTTTTCATAGGTAAAATTCAAGTTCTAAACTCGGAGGAGAGGGAGAGTTGGTAGGAATATTAATTTTGCTAAGGAATCCATGCAGTGTTCTGCAAGCCAGTTATTAGCAGAAAAACCAAGTCTGCTGGGGCTTTGGCTACTTGTTCAACCAGAAATAAAGCTAATGATCCAGAACTCATTTGCTGGTGATCTTTCTGCATATATTTACTATCAACCAAACTTCTAACAGTTAAAAAAAAATTAGTGAAAATTTGTTCTAAAATCCTTTTCCATTTGTGCTATTTTTACTTGTTCACTTTCAGACTGTCTAATGCTGGTAAATAATTAACATAGCTTTGTGTTCAATTCTCATGCTGATGTACTGCAACATGATCACTTAAATATTAGTATTTAAAATACTCTTTTTGAAGATAATGAGTCTAAAAAGACTCATGGCCTAGATTTCAGCCTACAATATTTTTTGTCCCCATGAGTTATTCATATTAATCTGCTTTAATCACTTTAATATGAGATATTTGCAAATAATACACATTAAAAGAATTGTTTCCAAATATCTAACAACATACTCCTAGTCCAATAATTAATCTTCCAAGTCATCTTTCCCT